>NC_042495.1:11472390-11479463 GCF_005508785.2 Acyrthosiphon pisum | reverse complement strand
ACTCAGAATCTTAAAATGTCACAATTCAATATAACGTAATAAAATGGAAAAGGGTTAGAAAAATGAAGTGGAAATAATTACCATTGTCAGTGTGTAAGTTTTAATTATAATGTATTTATAAAAATAATTTGCGCAAAAAAGTCTTTCTAATCCTAAACTTAACTTAATAGCATAATATAATATAAACCATCGGAATTACATTACAATAAAAATGTATAAATGTTTACATATTATATACATATGTATACAAAATAACAATATAATATCATACTGGTAAATACTTTAATAAATTTATAATAATAATTTCAAAAAATTACTAACAAGATAAACAATTGAAAATATATTTTATACAGTATATTTAATTATTAGATATATTAGTTCATGATTAGTATTGCATAATATAACTATTATCTCAAAGAAAATGTAACATATTAGATTTACACCTGATTTAATAAAATAAATAATACATTGATTTCAAATGAAAATAAAATTTATACTGAAGGAATTACCTTATTATTTTCTTAAAGTAAAAAATATTAAAAAATAATATAATAAATTAGTTTTTATACTAATAGAAATAATATTTCCCGATTGTTATTAATAAATAAAATATAACAAATAATTATGATATTTTAAATTTTTAAATTGGGTTTGTGGTCTATAATATGGGTATAATAGCAAAATAATAAACATTAATACATAACTAGTATTCAAATACAAATTTAAATTCAATTTTTCAAATTAATCACAATCTAAATTCAAACATTGATTGGAATCAATTATTGGAGAGCAATACGCAAATGTACATAATAATATATAATGTACTATGAAGATTTGAATACAAATCCAATTTAAATAACTAAATAAGCTAATGTATAATTATTTTGTACAGTTTAATTATTAATATATAATAATTAGTTCTTTATACTTTTTAACCTTTAGTATTTACAAATATAAGGATTGCTAAAATAAAAACATTTCTGTGACAATCATTTTTGGATAATCAAATAAAAATATAATACTTACAAACTGGTATGTAATTATTTAAAAGAGTACACATAATCATTATAAAAATGTAGTTTTCATCTTAAACAAGGTTTGTAATTATTTAAATTAGCTTGTTTCATTAAATTATCTTTAAATCTTATAAGTTAATATTTAAGCTAATAAAACTATGAATAGCACCATATTTAAATTATATTTTGTGGGTTCTAATTTGTTGTTGTAAATGTATGCTTGATTATTGTATGATGTAAATACACGAACCCATTAAATCTTACTACGGATACTCATATTTTTATTAGATTCTTCCCTCGTTGATTTGTCTTAAATCTAAACAAACATTAAGATATATATTAATAAAATACAATTTAAATCAGCTATATAGTAGTATATTTAGTATATTCTAGTCATAAGTATTAGTCAAGTTTCACTAATGGATGGCTTCTTATTCAAAATTTGCATTTTAATTTGTCATCACATATACTTATTTTGCTAAAATGTACAGATTGTGTATTTCTAATTTAAAAAATAAAACATTTTAAATTAAAATTAAATATTCTTAAAAAGAATAAAATAATTTAAAGTAAAGAAATAAGATGTTAATTATCTTGTTTATTAGATTTATTAACCATTATTTTAGTTAAGAATATCTACATATTATATAAAAATTACACATACGAGTTTACGTGCAAGGCACTCCAAAACTACTCAATTGATTTTGATAAGATTATGCTCAATGTGTGTAATTTGGTCCAACTTAAAATATAGGATAATTGTGATCTCGATGAGGTACCCTCAATTTTTTTTATTGAACATTTAAGAAATGATTTTGAGATTTTCGATTTAAATTGTTGCTTATAAATGGTTGCTAATGGTTACAGCTTAGTGTTATTTAGATGGTTGGTATTTTTAACAAGCAACAAAATGGACAGTCAGCTAGTTCTTTATAATTTTTACAAAAATTTAGACAATGTCTGAAATTTTATAGTTATAGAGCTTATGCGTAATGTTATGATGTTTCCTAAAAAATTAATACAACAAATATATATTATTTATTTATATTGTGCTTAAGTAAGTATACTATAGTTATACCATTATATTTTTTTAAAGTGACTACTAACATTTTTCAGAGTTCAAAACAATTATATATTAGACAAATGTTATAAATTTTCCTTGAGATACTCTAAAAACAAATCTAATTTACCTCTCTTTAGACTTTCTAAAATTCTTAATTGAAAACATCCCTTATCAACTTGATATGCATAACCATTGGCGCAAATAGGTGGGGGCTTGGGAGGCTCTAGTCCCCCCCCCCCAAAATAATTTGTCTATTTGCTCTTATGTGCATAACCATCACAGGGTAAATTCAATTGTTTTGTAAGCATATTGAGCCGGAGAGGGTCACTTGATAGTTAGAAACATTATGATGACATTAGAAAACCAAGCATGGTGTCAAAATCCATTGTACAGAATATATAATATATAAAATATGATAAGTCGGCAGTTAAAAAGAATGAGCGCGATCAGTAAACCAAAATAATGAATATGAAGCTTTTCTTCTAGATATCAGTTGTCTATACTTAATGTGAGAAAATTATTGACAAATCATGTTGTCACTTAAATTGCTTATTAAATAAAAAATAATTTAAGATTTTTTTTATATTTTATAATTTATAGTAAATACGTGGAGCAAGAAGCACTAAGCAATGATATGAAACAAATGATACAACGTTGATAACATTTTGCTGGTATGCAGCATATTGAACTATGTTATGCTTATGACATTACTACCGTAATAAATTAAACTTTAAAATGTTATTCAAATACTTTAATAGAATTAAATTCTACAAAATATATTCTAACAAGTAACTAACATAAGTATAGAATTTAATGATCTTTTAATTTTTAGAACCGAGCAATTGTAATTTAATATTTACATATGCATCTGAAAGAATATTCTCTAATTAGTTTAAGATAGTTAGTCTAGAAAATTAGCTTATCAGCTAACAAAGTTTACCTACATGAGAAGCTTATTCACTTAAATATTAAATAATGTGTCATTATGATTATATTATAATATACTCACCATTATTTATAAATACAATCCTCAATTTGTTGCTGCTGTGTATCATGTTCACGTTGATTCTGTTGATCAACTTTTACCTCTACAATATCAGTAGGAATATTATTTGCTGCATCATACTTTTCTACAGTATAGTCAGCACTATATATACATTCCTCAATTTGGGTTTGACCACTTATTGGTTCTAATTCTTGTGATGGTGGTGTTACAGTATGTGCCGCAGCTGCATCACTTTGTTGCCTAGCATACTTCTCGTGTATATTTCTGTGTCGTTTTAATGCAAATCGATCACTAAAACCAACTCCACAAATATCACAACGATGCGGTTTTTCTCCTGTGTGTACCTTAGCATGATTTTTTAAATGTGTGGCTTGATTAAATGCTGATCCACATATATCACAACGATAAGGCTTTTCTCCTGTATGAATACGGCGATGATTCCATAATGTAGAATGACGAGCAAATGTTTTATCACATACTTCACATTGATAAGGTCGTTCACCACTGTGTATTCTTTCATGATTTTTGAGATGAGGGGATTGAGAAAATTGCATTCCACAAACACCACATTTAAATGGTTTTTCACCTGTATGCACTCGACCATGATTTTTTAAATAAGCTGCTTTTGCGAATGATAAACCACATATTTCACACTTATAAGGTTTATCCCCAGTATGCAGACGTTTATGACTCCATAATGATGAATAACGTGAAAAACTTCCCCCACATATGTTACAATGAAAAGGTTTGTTGGGAGTATTTGAATTGTTAATTGAATCATTCTTCATATTAACATTAGTATGGTTACCATTAACTAAAAAAATAATACCAGAACCATTACATTTATAACATTTGGTGACTGTGGCCATACCTCTTTTTTTCACTGGATAATAACCTTTCATTATTGCAGTCTGCTCGGGTGATAAATTATCACTAGATTCTATTTCATTTTCTTGAGGTGTGTAGTTAGAGCAATTCCCACCACTACAACTTACACATTTTATAAATCTAGACTTTTTACCCTTAACTGTTTGTGGAGCAACATCTGCACCACATGAAAAACACTGTTTGTGCACAGTTGATCGATGGACTTTCATATCTCTTACTTGAGGAAAACAAGAACCACATGTTGAACAGGTAAATGATGGTGGTTCTTGTGGATGAGCAGATTTTTTATGATGGTCTAGCATTGATGCGTGTGTAAATCCAGCACCACAAACATCACATTTAAAAGCTGCACCAGCCGTTGTGAGAGACATTTGATTTACTAATGCATAGTTATAATTGAAAGGCGCTGTTACATCAAAACGGTAAGAGGTTTTATCAGTTTGAGTTACTCCATTTGCTGAAGCTGCAGCAAGAACAGCAATATTACCAGATACGGGAACTTTCTGTACCATATTTACGTTGTAAAATGGAAAGTCAACAGAAGATGCTTTATCATCTTTTTTGACAATAGTGGCATATAGCTGACCAGTTACTGGATTTTGTTCTTGCCGAATGCCCGGATCATACATAATGGTTGTAACTACCTCGTCCTTGGTGCCACTCATACAGCTATTATCTATAAATTAAAACATAAAAGATATGTTTGTGTTAAATATATTATAATTTAATACTGCCTAAATTAATAAAATAATTTGATGTTATGGTGATCAAAAATGGTTTGAATATAAGTAACTAATTTACAAGGTTATACAAAATGCAAGGTTACTTATTCGATTTTTGATAGCATTTATCAAATTTAAAATTTAAAAAGGTGGCTAAGTGGATGTTGCTTTGCTGTACAGTAGGTAACAAGTGGGTCACTGTAATCAATGGTGTTAAATTTGAATTCAATGATAAAATATCATAATATAAACAGAACAATTCAGTCAGTGTATGATATATTACTAAGTAAATTTGATGATATTATTGTGATTAAAGTAATTTATCTATATTTATTTATACCTTGTTATACATTTTCAATCCTTAGCTGTATAAGTTGAACATTTTATAAATTTTTAGCTAAAATCTTTTTTAATTTTATAATAATCGAGGTAAGAATCCTAACTTTAAATGCTTATATAAAAAAAAAATTATGACTATATTTTTATATTTTTCAACTGCCATTGTAATATTATACTTGAAGTCTTGTGTTAAATTTCCAAGTTTTTTAACCCAACAAATAAAATTGTAATAACATCTATAAAAAAAACCTAAAAATATTGAAAACTGAAAATATAAACAGTTCAAAACAAGTCAAAATATTTTATAGTGTATAGAAAATGCTAATATAAACATTCAGCGAAAAATTCTTTTATCTATGGTAATTTGTTTTAAAGTTATATCAAAAACCAAAATCGATTTTTGTCGAAAACCGATTTTGCGTAAAAATTCCCGGTTTTCCTTAATCTGTTTTGTTTTTTCCCAGCACTATTGAAAACTACTGTGAATTTTAAATTTTGACCACTGCACTAACTAGATTCACTTTTTCATTGAACAAGTTACTGAAGTTCAAAATCGAAGCATTATCTTGACTATTATTATCGTGTAGATACACACAAAAAAAAAATATTTTAAAAAAGCACACATCATTGTAAAATCAATACATTCATCTGTCCTCTTAGAATCTAAAATAATATAACAATAATATCATCAAATAATAGATATGAACTTACCGTCGACTGTCTTAATTCTTTAAAGAATAGGCTTTTCTGAAGTCGGTAAATCAATTTGACAATAGTACAATACATTTTATTAACAAATAAAGATACTACCTAATTATATTGAACATATCTTTAAAGTAAATAGTATTAATTAATATTTGTAACAATGCATAAAAGATATTTTTTTTCTTTTAAATAAAAGTTGGAACCCATCTGAGTCTAAACTCGGTTGACCAACGCCTTTCGAAAATTAGAGGCGCAGTGCCACCGTAAAAAACGCGATGATGTTAGGTGTATTACATTAAACTTAAGACAAGTGATAAGATTTAAATATAAAAACGAAACTTATTACAGAACTTATTATATTTACCTTTATGTATATGGTATTTGTCAGGAATTTATTTTGATGTAGTTCATTGAAACTTTTTTATAACAAGCCTATAATAAATCATAACAAAATTTATGCTCAAGTAGATAATATCATAACTATTAATTCTTAATGTTTAATTTAACTTACCTAGGTCAACTTAAAAATGTTTCTTCATAAACTCCATGATAAGAGTTTACTATAATATAGAATAATATAGTATAACAGTTTACATAATATCTGGATTAATCAATTATCAATTAAATTGTAAAATAATAATTTTAAAATATATAAATATTATAAAATGTGGTTATTTTACATAATTTTATCATATATTTTATATTTAGTCAGCAGATTTTGGTGTTACAAACAACAACATAGGGAGAACATTTAATAAAACTAATAGTTAACAAAATTGACAAGTAAATCAAATAATTATAATTAAAATCAAATATGTGGAGCACTCAAAAATTAAAAAATTAAAACAATTAACATTCAACAAACAAAAAACAAGTGGAATTTTGGATCAACAATTTTTTTGTCAATTTTTGTTTTGGTTTGATACGACATGGAAGACATAATACAACATGGAAAGATAACTAATATGATATTATATACTCCATGAAAAATTAAAGCAAATTACCCGCCATTACTATTATCATTTTCTATATACAAATCACAATTCACAACACGGGTAAAGATTCTTTACTAAAGAATCATAGGCGTGCGCACGGGGCGAGCCGGTCGAGCCGGGGCACGACCAGAATCTTTTTAGGGGCATAGTAAAATGTTTGTCTATACTTATTATAAATTATAAAAATATGTTTGAAACTTTTATTTGTAGTGAAAGTGAAATAAAATAACAACTATTTATGTGTACCTCTACATTAATTCTATTCATCTAACAAAAACATTGTGTACAAAATATGTACTATGATTAAATACATTAATAAGTTGGTTATAATTTATAAAT
>NC_042495.1:11448843-11472340 GCF_005508785.2 Acyrthosiphon pisum | reverse complement strand
CATTTCTCAATAATCTATTCACTATTCAGTATGTTCAGTTGTTAACTATTTACTGTTGTCACTCAGTCACTACACACTGGCCTGTTAGTGTTTACTGTTTAATCAAATTTATATTAAAGTTCGGTGAATTAAAATGATGAGACATTATTAATTAACATAATTAATTTTATTCTTGCCAATATCGGTCGTATTTATATCGTTTTAATTTTAACATTAAAAATATATGTCTAGAAATTAGCACATATTATATTATGTTGTGTGCACATTCAACTTGATTATATTTTTACATATAAATATTACACTTTTCATATTACACATAATTTACATTAAGAATGTATGTAAATGTGTAAAAAAATAAAAATAGGGGCACTAATTCTATCAGGCTCGACCGGAAACTGAAGTCTGCGCACGCCTATTATATGTAAAGAATAAAGATACATCATTAATCGTGATTCACAATGAACTTTCCAAAATATTTATTATAATATTATAAATTAGATTTTGAACTAAAATGTAAAAAGCGTGCAAGTGGAAGTCCCTCTACAGTAGGTTACAAGTAACAAGTGGGTGACTGTATTGGATGTTGTTAAATTTGAAACCATAGATATAAAATCATTGTACACGAAAAACGATTCTGAGCGAAAACGGCCGTCAGTCTGAAGTATTTCAAAAAATATTTAATGACATTATTGTGATTAGAGTAGTTTGTTTTACTATTAGGCATTAGTACAAAGGTGTAGGTTAAATTCATTTTTGCCAAAAAAGTTACATTTGAAAATGTAATTTTGTGTAATGTGTATAAAATAAAATAATATATACTCGAGGACACATCAAGGAGCAAAAGGCGCAGTATTTCCAGGCAACAAGGGTGGAAAAAAATCGGGAACAAATGCACTTTACCACGCACCTCACGAATTTCGATTTTTTTTTTTTAAGACGTGTTTTTCACCGCTGATTTTGAAACTGTTTGAATATTTTTACGGAAACGATTATTTTGGAAGTTATAGCCTCCCCAAAGTTTGCGATTTTACATTTATACTCATGCGCGCAACGCTACTGTATGTAGTACTTAGTGCCGCGCTGAGTCACAGAGCGGGGTCACTCGCTCGCTCGGACAATTAAAATCGAAAATATCCCCCGACTTTTATGCAAAACCACCTTAAGTAGGTCACAGGGTCCATACAAAGTGCATCCTTGTTGCGCCGAGTCACCGAGCGGGGTCGCAATCGCAAACTTTGGGAGGCTATAACTTTAAAAGTTATCTTAAACTAAAAGTTAGTCTTTTTTAAAAAAAAATCGAAATTCGTGAGGTTCGTGGTAAAGTGCATTTTAACCAAAAATCGATAATATCGAATGTATACAATAAAATAATATAATACAATAATGTATAATATAATAAAAAAAATATATTTATTACATTTTTTAGTTTACAAATTTACTATGCACTTTTCAGAATAATATCTAAAATAATTGTAATGAAATCCAATATTAGGACTATTATAGATACTATTAAGAGAGAACTCTGTTGTCGTCTAATATAAAGGACCTTGTTTTCCTAATTTCTGCGTGTTATTTTAGATTCTGGATGCGGAGTGATATACGTATTGATTATAGTATGTGTAGTATTTTTATTTTATTTTTTGTGTCTGTCATCACTGTTTTGGGAAGTAACACTGCTTCGATTTTCTTTAATAGTATCTTGTTTCACGGAAAATTAATCTAGTTGGTTAATTCAGTAGGTCAAGATTTGAAATTCTCAATAGTTCACAAGACAACAATTAAGGAAAACCGGTAATTTTTACTTTAAATCAGTTTTCGAAAAAATCGACTTTGGTTTTCATATTTTTAAGACACTTTCAGTTTCCAATATTTTTAGATTTTTTTTCTAAAGATGTCAATAACATTTTATTAGTTGGGTCAAAAAGCTTGGAAATTTAATACAAGACTTCAAATATAATGTTAAGGTAGCAGTTGAAAAATATTAAAAATAATTTCCCAGTTTTTTTTTTTATAAGCTTTTAAAGTTTGGATTTTGACACAACTTATCTAACTTTAAAATTTTAAAATTTTAAATGATTTTGTAATTAAAAATGTATACAATTTAATTTGTAACCTACTGTACAGCACTCAGCAGAGTGACGGCCACTTTTTAGGGTTCCGTAGCAAAAAACGGAGCCCTTTATATAGATTCGGCATGTCCGTCTGTCTGTTCGTCCGGGTGTCAGCCACTTTTCTCCGAAACTATAAGAACTATACTTTTGAAACTTGGTAAGTGGATGTATTCTGTCAACCACATTAAGATTTTCACACAAAAGTAGAAAAAATAAATAAATGTTGAGGGTTCCCAGTACTTAGAACTGAACACTCAAAATTTTTTTTTATCCAACCCATACGTGTGGGGTATCTATGGATATAGGTCTTCAAAAATGATATTGAGGTTTCCAATATCATTTTTTTCTAAACTGAATAGTTTGCGCACAGAATAGATGAAATTTCAACTATTCTGTAGTTTGCGTGAGAGACACTTCCAAAGTGGTAAAATGTGTCCCCCCCATAACTTCTAAAATAAGAGCATGATAAAACTAAAAAAAATTATATGATGTACATTACCATGCAAACTTCCACCAAAAATAGGTTTGAACGAGATCTAGTAAGTAGTTTTTTTTTTAATAAATAAATAATTAAAAAAGTAAATAATAATTATAAATCGCGCGGGGCGTGGCTTGATCGGTTACTGGTACGGAGCGTGCGGGGGGCTGGTTCCCGACAGCGCTTTTCCGAGCGGGCAATATTATAATATTAGATAAGACTTCTGCTGGACCTGGTGGTGGGGCCAAAGTTCGTGCCGTCAAAACGAAACGACTTATTATTTATATTACTTGCTGCTACGGAGCCCTTCATGTTCAAGTCAAACTCCCACTTGTTTCTCACTTTTTTTATTGGTAGCTAAGAGTTTAAATCCAGGTCTGTTGATGAATAATATTTCTGGAATTAAATTTAAACTTTAATGGCACCAAAAATACTGTAGAATTTAGATTATTAATTTAAATAGGTATTAGACATTTTTTAAAACTGTATAAATATTTCACGGGAGAGACGCTTTAATAAAATACGGCCTTGGGCATGCAGGGCTTTTTTTTCTTAAAGGAGCAAACAACAGTTTTTAATTTGAAAGAATGTTCAATTCTAAGAATAATATGGTATAGGTTTTACCATTAATTATAAATTAATAATAATATTTTTTATAATCAATGGTTTTACGTTTCTACTCACATTATTCAATAAGTTATAACTGTTATGAGCAATTGAAAAAAGATGCGTGGCGTCATTAGGCCCGGCTGTGATGTTACCTATCTTATACGTGTAAAAGTTCCTCGCTTCACACAACGATTTACCAACCTAAAAGTTTTATTTTTTAAATTAAATTTACATAATATAAATGTGTGGGTTTTATGTGTTTAAGACGATACAAGTATCAGAATTTTAATATAACGTTTAGTTTTTTAAATATTAAAAATCTTAAAAGAGATATATTTGAATTGTTATTTTAGATTTAAATGGCAATGACGGTGCGTTTAACAAAGATATCACTTTAAAGATTTATTAATATTTAAAAACTAAACGTTGTATAGAATTTCTGATACTTTTATCGTCTTAAACACATAAAATCACACATTTATACGTAAACTAAATTTCAAAAATAAAATATTTAGATTGGTAAATTTTTATGTGAAGCGAGGAACTTTTATACGTATAATAGGCAATTATGATGGGCCCAATGACGTCACACGGCTATTCTACATTTATTAATATCTCTTAAAGTCATCATTTTTTTTTTTACATCGGATTAGCTGGGCTGCCACTGCGGATGATGTTTATAATCACGCCTATGCCTAACATCCACTGCAGTTATGTGATATAAACTTTTTTAACTATGGTGATTTATATGAAAGATAAAATATGTTGTAGGTACCTAGTTATTACGTGCCTCACGAAATAGTGTAAATTATTTTTAGTTAGAAATTCATAGAAATTTCTCTTTTTTAAAAATACATTACAAAATTCGGTACCTACTGGTCTAGTTGACCCCGCCAAGAAAATATTCCCCCCACCACTCAGGTTATTTAGTTGACGCCCGCCACTTAAATCTCTCGTTTTTTCGTTGTTCTAGTCATTCGATATAGAATGTATATACGTATACTGCAGTTAAAAAGGTACGAAATCACACACGTTAGGTATTCATATGCAATTCCCTAATAAGATATATTAAGAATAATGTTTGGTAAAATCCGTGTAGTGAAATTAATGATATAAGATACTAGATAGGTATAACAGCGGGTGTCGTATATTATAAGATTATGAAGTTATTTGTCAGAGTTTATGTGGCGAATTAAATTAAACGGCGGCGATCTATTTAATGAAATTTTGAAGGACATAGCAACATTTTGGCCACCTGCATAATTTTTTATTATTTTTCGCATTATTATTTATATGCGAATGATATATTATATTTTGTTACGATTTATTTATTCATACCTATATATTATGTATCTATAAATACCGAATGAATGCATTCATGATAAATCATTTAAATCATTTTCTTACTTTTTTTATGAGTTATTAAATTATTGATTATTGACTAGAACATCGAAAACACGAGAGATTTAAGTGGTAGGCGTCAACTACAAGTTATATAAATAGCCTAGTCGATTTTCAAGACTAATCAAAATGGAATGGAAATCAGAGACAATTTTTTGCAGTATTTTATAAATCAATGGGCTATGCCATCTCAATATAGATCAACACTTTAGTTTTATGATAAATGTGTACATTTTGTTTAAACTTATTTAATGTTTAAATTAAAATGTTATACTTATTTATTATTATATAAAAACATTTTTGAAATCAAATTGCATTACTTTTCGGTTTTCGTATATATTATTATTATATTATTATCATAATTTTTTGTATAAATCCAAAATAACCATTAATTATACCTTAGTAAAACTTTTTTCTAAATACCTATTTTATTTTAAATTAGCCATATTGTATCGTTATCAATGTATAGTCATATTATTATTATTATTATTATTATTATTATTATTATTATTATTATTATTATTATTATTATTATTGTAATATGATAAACAATTGTGACAAGTAAAATTTACGAAAATTAGGTACGTATTTATTTTGTATGATGTAGGTATGCTACATATAGGTACTTATTTATAAAATAATTACCTAATAAATAAAATATCTAATTTTGTAGATATAAGTTTATATTAATGTATACTGCATAGGTCTTATACCTTTTCGGGCTTTTTCTTCTTTTTCTGCTAATAAAAAATTATTCCAATTTGTAGAATAAACCTACTCAGAAACCTTCATCCAACATGATTTTTAAGTCGCTGCCATTATTTTATCACTGTATTCTTTAGAACTCATGTAGTCATGTCCCATAAACAAATAACAATAAGGATAATTCTGAACTTCCGAAATTAATTTTTCCGTTGAATACATATTTAGGTATGTAAATACAATTAAAAACAATAATAGGTACAAATATTATCAATTATAAAAAATTATAATTTATATTTTGAACCGCAACCAATAATCATTATGGGTTGGTACTTTCCGAAACGCATCGGTAAAGTCGACCGACGAACATGTTGCGGTCAGTTCCCGACGATTTTAAATCGGTTCGCCGAATTGGTCAGTCTGGCCCCGATAACGCGGTTAATAACCGCCGGTTATAGTTGTCGTGGCCGTTTACCGATCGGTTGCGTATTATCGGCAACCGACATACACACAGTTGCCAGTTGTCAGAAGGGCTAATTGTATGCAGGTAGCGTTAATAGTTAATATAGTGTTAATATTAAAAAGATGGGTAAGTGGATGTCACTGTGCTCTACAGTAGGTTAAAAGTGGGTCACTGTATAATAGTATAATACTATTAGTCTAGTCAAATTAGACGAAAAAGGGGGTTCAGCTCGGAAAAATTTCCACCTAGCTGAATTTTGATACACATCTTTTTTATATCGTTGTTAACAATGTGTAAAAAGTCGACCCCGATATCATGTACGCGTTAAAGGTTATTCGAGGTCAAAGGTCACGGAATTGGCCTTTTTTTTATTGGTCGTACAAAAAAAAAATAGATACAAATATGTATTATATAGAATCCCGGGAAAAAAATCCCCCGATGAACAAACCCGGAAAAAAAATCCCCGACCCTAGGAAAAAAAATCCCCAGACTACAATATTACTCACAACCACATGCAAATGGTTGAACAAATATTTTTTAAACGTTACTAATTAGTATCTATAATTAATATTTAATTACAAATACGTATATTATATTATATTATATTGTTAATTCTGTAAAAATTATATATTATAATTTATAAATAATATTTTGTTTTCAATTACGATAATATATTACGTGTAATTCAAATTAACTAACTTAATAACTTAATAACAAATAGGTAAACCATATAAAAATATTTCGAATGATCGATACGTCAAATAATACAGTTAAAAACATACTATACAAAAATATTATTCAAAATATATATAATAATAATAATATAAATAAATAACTATAAACAATTTTCGAAAAATTAACAATGACATTTTATATTACTATAATAATACACATTTTATGTTGGTATAATTCTGTAAAAATTAAATCCCCGAAATAAAATATTACGTTTTCAAAACTTAAAATGTTATATATGATTGTTCTGTGTCACCACTCACAGTAAAAAAATAACACATAAAAATATTTAGTAGGTATACGAAATATAGTTGCTAATAATAATAATAATAATAATAATAATAATAATAATTATGATCATAATAAAATAATTATTATCAAACAATAAATAAAAAAACATTGCATATGAAAATATTTCGAATATATCGATCATAATAATCGTCAAAAATATAAAATGGTAATCATAATAGTAGGTAATAATAATAATAATAATTATGATCATAATAAAATAATTATCAAACAATAAATAAAAAACATTGCATATAAAAATATTTCGAATATATCGATCATAATAATCGTCAAAAATATAAAATGGTAATCATAATAGTAGGTAATAATAATAATAATAAAATCATGATCAAACAATAGTTAATTAATTTAATTAGTTTAATTCGTTAAAAATATAGCATAGAAAAATGAATAGGTACTCACTGCTCACAGTTAATTATTAGATTGTTTTCTAATATAATGGCTTATTGAGTTCAAAAAATCTGGAATATTTATTTTTCCCCTTACAAACCTGGCGCAAAGTTCTTGTAATCTACTTTCTGTCGTCCTCATATGTCCAAGTTTAGTCGTTTTTTTATTGCTTTCTCCAACGTCATCCAATGCTAATTTTGCATAATCCGCCGCAACCTCATATTTAATTTTTCTTATTAAATGCCAAACTGTGGGATGTTTAATACCAATCAAATGGGAAAATCTATTGTTCCACCCTTCTGTAACATTATTTGTTCTGTGTATATTACTATCATTCGATATTGTAGTTTGATGTACATTCCATGTACAAGGTGGGAAAACTGGAGGAATCTTTCGAAGACGAATATTGCACTCGTCTGTCCCTATTCTTTTATAAATTCCATTAACATATGTAGATTCAAAATATATCAAGAAATCTTCTGCTCCAGTTGGTATATTTTGTTTTAAATACTCCATGCCGTTTTTAACTTCGTCTAAAGGAAGAAAAGCCAGACTATCAACCATAGTACAGAACTTCCGGAATACTTCATCATTTTTATATTGTTCGGAAAAGCCTAATTCCTGTAATTTGCGAAACGTTGACTGACAGAGGTGATAAAAACATCCTCGAATCGTAATATGGCTGCCCAAAATCAGTTTTGCAGCATTCATAACGCGGTTAGTTCGAAATCCATATTTAAAAAAACGGGATCGGGGTATTTTCCTCTTTTTTCACACTCGGTCATTATTGTCCGAAATAAATGTTCATACGTACATTGGGTTTTTCGTTCAAGAATACAATAAACAGCTGTAATAAAAATTGAATTTTTTTGAACTCGAAATACATACAGCTGTTTAAAGTATTCAGGTGCAAGTCCAAAATTCCGATCTATGAACCAAGTATTAGAACTTGCTAATAAGGATAATCCAGAGTCTGTGGCAAATATCAGTACTCGTTCATTCGCATCTGAACCATTGTCATTTAGCAGAAAACGTTCTTCTCCGTATAAGCACCAATCACCTATATAATTTTTATTTTAATATGCATTTAAACTATAAAGTTTAATTTTTGACAAGAGTATTACCTAACAAATTGAAAAAAAATTCAATTTTTATAGCTAAAGTTTTTTTTCATAGTTATTTTATGTTCAAATTAGGACGAAATTACATACTAATAGTATTTACATAAAAAAAAATGATTCTGCGTAAATGCGTTTTGTCTATGTTGCGTGTGGGCAAAATATAGAAATATAGAAAAGTTGAATTTCTATAGATAAGTAATTTAAAAATATTATTTTGAAGTGTATTATTATATTTTAACACACGATGACATTGTATTTTCATATACAATTTATAGCAATATATAATAAATACTCATATAAGTACTTTCAATGACTAATTCCTTTCTATTTGTTGGTTTTGAAGGATCGTTGTAACCTCTGTGGTTTCGAATTGTCCGTTTTACGTGCTCTTCTTTTGGCAATTCTACTAATACTGCATGTGGTACATTATTCACAGACTCAGCAAATATTTGACTCGGTATCACATGTGATATTTGTGCTTTTTTCTTCATGGTATGTTGTAATTTTAAAGCAGCGACTGCATTTTTATTGGAATCATGTACATGATCATGATCAAGACCAACAAATATTGGATTTTCAATATTTAAACTAGTCTTAAGTACACTCGGACATTTTAAAGAGCTAAATTTAGAACATCGCCAACGTAAAAAATTTGAACACTCTTTTTGAAAATGATAAATAAATCCGATGTGCGCAATTTTAGGTTTTTTACCATTAGTTTTAAAAATTTCCAGCGTTTCCATAGCGTTGTCGTTTTGTACTTGTGTATCGTGTAATAAATGTGTAGGTACTGACACGTACATATAATATGTGGTCCACTGAAAATCGTTGCTAATTTTTATCGTACAATACAATTGAACATGGTCATACCCGGATAAACATTTATTTTAAGATAACGAGTATCCAAATTATGTTCGTGAGCCCATTACAGATTAGATAGGTAGGTGTAACCTTTTACCTTATATTATATATTATCAAAGGTACACACTAAACTACACACAACAATCATAAGTATCATTTGAAGTTCTTATACCTTATAAATTATCGTCAAAATGTCACAGAAAACGTTATATTCTATTTCGGGGATTCAATTTTTACAGAATTATACCTAACAAAATATGTATTAACATAGTAAATATATAAAATATTATTGTTAATTATTCCTTTTAAGGTTTTTTTTTTTTTTTATTAATATTTTCATTTCTATCATATATTGTAGTCTGGGGATTTTTTTTCCTAGGGTCGGGGATTTTTTTTCCGATTACCATCAGTGTTGGGAAATATCTAGATAAATTTGTCTAGATAAGTTATCTATACTCCGGCCCACGAGAGAAGTGACCCGTTTCGCGCATGCTGACTGGCGGAATTCCCCCACTTAGTGCCTTTCGCTGTATGTCAAATACGTGGAGATGCGCGGATTCGGACGCGATTTGGTCGGGACACGAGTTACTTCTCTCGTGGGCCGGAGTATAGATAAAAATTATTTATCTTTTATCTTATCTAGATAATTGTCTACTCAGTTATCTTTATCTTCATCTAGATAAAATTCTAGTTATCTATGAGTACTTATCTAGATAATTTATTTAAATGAATTAAAAAAAAATTTGAAAATTTGAAAAATTTTTATTATTTTATTTTTTCTATTTTTCATCTACCTATTACATAGAAAACACGTTTAGTAATATGCATTATAATACCATGATTTTAATATTTATTAATATTCATTGTTAGTCTGGAGTTTTACATCGTAAACAATGATAAAACCCAAAAATAGAAATATTTAATGGGCATGTTAGTAGGTAAGATTGTAAGAACAACTAATAACAGCAAAAGCAAAAACATCTATCCCTGCTATCCGCCGGCCACCATAATGTCTCATTAGCTGATACCCGTTTCATAGAATTGTGTAAAAAGTATGAAAAATAATTATTGTTTTATGCCGACAAAAATAAAATAACATTCATGGATATTGGACACACAAGCATAATAATATTATAATAATTGTAATTTATAACAATTTAATATTTATAAAACCCTATTATATAGAATTCCCGGTATTTCAGTTATCGCTTAACCGATCTGTACGACCTCTGTCCTCTGCTTTAAACAATTTTAAATTATGTATTTTTTTTACCTGTAGACTCAAGTAGGTATACTGAATATTTTCAAAATTAAACATGAAATTACCTCATATTTATCTAGATAAAAATGTACTAATTTTTATCTTTATCTAGATAAAATTTAGTATAATTATCTTTATCTGTATCTAGATAAAAATTATTACAGTCATCTTTATCTTTATCTAGATAAATTATTAGTTATCTATTCCCAACACTGATTACCATTATATAAGTAATGACATTGTATACGAACAACGATTCTGACGAGAGACCTGCAGTGGCGTCATTTGTGGGATGCAAGGGTATGCAAATCCATCCCATGATTTTTTTTTAACACAATTTTTGTGGAGATCATATTTTCATAAAATTATAGTATAAAACAAATAACAATAATTTTGTATTTTTTTTTTGATTTGTCACAATATTGGATCACCAATACAACTATCGTTCATTTATAGTTCTATAACAATAATTTTAACATTGCCTGTTAGAACTGCTTCCAATGAACGCTTTTTTTCGACATTGAAAAGAGTGAAAAGTTATTTGCGCTTAACTATGGGAGATAACAGGTTAACTGTTAAGTGATTTAATGGTTATTGCAACTGAAAAAGAAGAAGCTGATACACTAGATCTTAATGAAGCAGTTGATAGTTTCGCTAAATTAAAATCTAGAAGATTTCCTTTATTGTAAATTGTAATTTATTAAATTATATTTAAATATGCATTACTTATTAATTAAATAAATAAAATAAATAAAAAAAAAGAAAATAACAAAAAGAAAACAACAATTTTTACAACACAAATTCAAGTCGTCTATTTTTAGTCCATTTACCCAGCAGGTACATCGTATACACCATCATACCTCTATGGCCCATATAGTCCATATGACAATATTATAATAATTTAATATGCATTTTTTGTTAACAATATACATTTTTTATAAATACGGGCTTAGGGGGAGCCGCGACCCCTAGCCCCCCCCCCCTGGAGCCGCACCTGTCAAATTCTACAATCTTAATTTACTACCAAGTACCAAGTGGGTTTTTCTTTTAACCGATAATAGATAGATGCTTAATATACTTATAGGAAAATATACATTTAATATTTTCAGTAGGTATAAAATTATTAACCAACTGTACATATCAGATTTTTTATTTTCTATAATACAAAAGTCGAACCAAATTTACAAATGTATAGTGTATACTGGGTAGTGAATATTTACTATTTTGTATTTATAACGAAAAATTTAATTTTCTAATTTAGAATACAGAAATCTACAATGTGAAACCCAAATAATCGGATTTTACAACTTAAATTTACAACTTAAAATCCGAAATCCGAAATCCGGATTTATTTCACACCACTATTGCTGATACGAAAATCAAAATGTAGGTAGCGCAGAAAAATGAATCCCCGTTGAGTGTTGACAATTAATATTTGCTCAAACATATTAATATATTATAATATATTATATTAAATACCGAAGAAAACATTTTTAATATAATTACTTTTTTTTGAAAAATTAAAAATAGCGAATTTGTAAATCTAATTTTTAGACACATGTTGATGGTAAAAACGTTCATTTACTAATGAACTATTTTATTTTTTACAGCTGTTTAAAGTATAAATATTTTTTTGGTATCGTAGCGTTTTTATTATTTGGATAATAACATAAATAAAATTTAAGTTATCAGTTTGCGAACATAAGTATTTTTTTTGTTTTTTTCATTTAATTATTTAAAACTATTGGTAAATTCTATCGAAAAAAATAAAAACGCTGCGACACAGATAACGTTGTTCCCTATGCATTATGGAATTTTGGTAATTCTACTACTGGTAATTCTATAGTTGCCAATATTACTAAACTTTCCAGGGATAAATGCTATCATTTTATTAGCAGAAAGAAAAGAGTTCAGTTTAAAAATAAAATTTAATAAAAATTGACTATGATTAATGACTTATGACTATATACTATATATAGCTATTATAGGTGAGATAATTGAAATTTGTACATAATACTAAAATAGGTATATTATCTTTAGGTCTATGATTGTAAAATATATACATAATAATTGAAACATATGAATTGAATGTGGTTAAAAAAAAAAATTATAAAAAAAAGTAACGTATTACTTTATTAACGAAAAAGTAATGTAACGTGATAAAAATAATTTTAGGTAACGCAAATGTAATTTAAATAAAAATATTTGAAGTAACGAGTAACGTAATATCATTACTTTTTTAAAAGTAATTTAACCAACACTAAGCGTCCTCTTAATGAACTGAAGAATAAAGTGGATCAGAGACAATAAAAAAAAAGTGGATGTCGCTCTGCTGTACAGTAGATTACAAGTGGGTCACTGTATAATGGATGGTATTAAATTTGAATTCAATGATATAATATCATTGTATAAGAAAAACGATTCTGAGCGGAGACGGTATGTTAGTCTAGGTATAAGACATAATATTATATGTATATGGTATTAAAAAAAATTGACCTATAATAGGTACCTATAATAAATTCCAAATTAATCATATCACAATATCCATTAGGTACTTATAACGCGTTATACAATATGTAATTTCGTCCAAATTTGAACTTAAAATGACTATAAAAGTAAACTGTGTAAATGTATTTTTTTGTAACAGAATTAATTACTTACGTGGAATCTTCTTCTAAATTTTCAATTCTTAGATACAAAAGTTGATCATTTTATAAATTTTTAACTACAAAATAATTATTCAAATTAAAATTAGAAAAATTTTGTCAAAATTCGATCTTTAAATGTTTATAAAATAAAATTGTGCATTGTATAAAATCTTGTATTACATTTTAAAATCTTAGATTTAAAAAAAAAATTTTTTACGAATTCTTAACTCAAAATAATTTGCTAATTTTCGTGATTTTTCCATATTTTGTCAATTTTTGAACTTTAAATGCTTATAAAAAAAAACTGTGACTAAGGATTTTTAATATTTTTCATCTGCTTTTGAAACATTATACTAGGAGCCTTCTATTAAATTTTCAAGCTATTTTAATCAACAAATAAAATTTAATTGATATTTTTAGAAAAAAAAACTAAAAAAAAGGTGGGTATTGGCAAGACAATTGTTCCTACAGCACACGGACTAAAGATATAATGGACTGGAAACGACACGATCGGCGGCGGTCCGGCAGTGGCGAATAGGCTTATAATTTTTTACCGGAAATTAATTTGAATAAGGGCCCCCCAAAAATAAGAGGAGAGTGAAATTTTATTTTGATATAACAATTATACAATACGAACTATATAATAAGTAAAATAGGTATTCTTAGTACAAATTTGGGAACGATTCTGGTTTAGCAACTTTTCGATTTTTAAAATTTTCGTTTTGAAGTTGTTGATGTAAAACTTCAAAAACTACATTTTTTTTTCGTGTAACGCCTTTTTTTATGAAAAAAATACTTAGAATTGAATATCGCTTGTTCACATAAAATCAAAAACATCCCCCGATTTGCTGTGTAAAACCACCTTGGATAGGCCTTGGAAAAAAGAACATAATCCGCTAACGTTGCCACTAGCTCGCTTCGCTGCGTTTAGATAAAAAAAATCGAAAAAACACGAGTTCCTCCGCGAAGCATTTAGTGTTTCGCACATGCGTATAAACGTAAAATCGCAAACTTTGGATGGCTATAACTTCCACAATAATGGTTTCCGCGAAAAAATTCAAACAGTTTCGAAATCAGCGTTAAAAACCACACATTTTGAAAAAAATGTAAAATACTATAAAAGCGTATAACCACTTCATTGGTACATTATATTGTAGGGGTACATCTATAATCTACCGATATTAAATACGGTTTTCTATAACTCTAATCTAAAAATAAATCTCAATATTCCCAATGATACGGCCGGTACGGGGAACAAAAATAAATATTGTTTATAGCTAAATGATTATGGTATTTTTCTTGTAGAGTGGTTAAAAATATTAAATTAGTCAATTTGCATCTTTATTAAAATTATTTTCAATCTTCATTAGAATCATTACACAAGGTTCACTCTTGATAAATGATCCTAGGGCCCCCATACATCAACACAGGATAGGGCCTACCGGAAAAATCCCGAATTCCCGGTGTGTCTATCCGCCACTGTAGTCGGGGGACGGCCACGAAAAGGTAAGCTTTGCCTTTTGTACATACATTCGTGCCTACCTCGTAGCCTTGATAAGCAGCTTGAATGGACTTACGATGTTATCAGTGCATCTTGACATTAAGTTGAACCCTGATGACGTACTGCATATTTTGGCGAAAAAAACAAAAAGGAAAATTGACTAGATATTATAATTTGTAAAAAATACATTTAATCTTAATTGTATACTTTATTGTCTTTGAAAACCATTATTATACCATTTACCTCATTTAATTTATAATAATAAATGAATTTAATATTATGAATAATTATGATATATGAGATTTAATGGTCAAGGGGGTTCACTAGAACGATAATATAAATTTATATCCCACCGGGCACCAGCAGTGTTGGGAATAGATAACTAAAAAATTATCTAGATAAGATAAGATAATTTTAACAAAATATTATCTAGATAAAAATAAAGATAACAGAAATGTAATTTATCAAGATAAAGATAAATATCATTTTTTTACACTTATTTTTATTGTTTTTTTTTAGTATTTTTGTAATATTAGATCTATAACAATATAATGACATAATATTTATAATAACAACGGTTTGAGCCTTTGAAATACAGTTCTACGAAGTTAAATTTAATTATTTTTTAAATGGATCGTGAAATAAACCTATACCTAATTAATTTTAATATGCCGCACCGGCCACCCCGGAATCAATCCCAAATTACGCCACTGGAAATTTCTGTGATAGTCACGTAGCATAGATTTATATTTCATGACCGGCAGCACACTCGCCTTGCCTCGGTGATAAATTGATGACCAGAATGATCACGGGAAATTAAATTATTAACTACGGCTGTACAGTCACTGTAATGACTAATGTATGATGTTAAATTTGAATTCTATGATATAATATCATACCTATTGTATAAGAAAAACGATATTGAGCGAAGACGGTCAGTCAGCGGCGTCAACCTATGATATTACTAAGTATATTTGTTGATATTATTGTGAATAAAGTAAATTATATAATATAACCTATTTACGTGGAACCTTGTTTTAAATTTTCAATCCTTAATTATAAAGGTTGAACATTTTATAAATTATAAACTACAAAATAATTATGCAATTTTGTCAAAATTTGAATTTTAAAAGCTTATGAAAAAAAAATTGTGCCTTTGTATTTTTAATATTTTTCAACTGTTATTGTAACAATATATCAGGAATCTTGTATTCAATTTTCATTCATTATTACTCAACAAATAACATTTTATTGACAATTATAGAAAAAAAAACTAAAAAAAAGTGAAAACTAACAATGTCTATAAACAGCTCAAAAATTAAAAATATTATCATGTGTAGAAAATGAAAATATAAACATCCAGTGAAATTTTCATGTATCAACAGTTATTCGTTTTTGAATTACAACAAAATAACAAAATCGCTACATGAGAAATCAAGTGAATATCCAATCTTGGTCAAAATATGAACTTCAAACGCTCATAATAATTATAAGGTTGATAATAGGCTAATACTCATTTATTAAAGGTTACCTATCACCTAAAAATGCGAAATTAGAACTGCAGAACATAAATTTGCTATAATATTCGTACAAGGCCTCGGTAGCTGTTCCATTTTTATGCTTAAATCGTTGTTCTACTTTTAAAACCAAAATCTTTAACGTTAGGGTTAACAAAAAAAAAAAGAATTTGAATTCGAAAAAATAACCGTTTTAAATAATATAGGTATATAAAATTAAATACCAACCGTGCACAATGTCACTACGCATCGTTTCACGTTTGTTGAAATTATCAAGAACGTTAGGATTATATAAAAATGGCCGACGGTGCGTCGTGCCAACTCGTAAATAATAAGCCCCGCTCAACACAGAATACAGATAAACAAGCTAAGGCAAGCACAGTGCAGTGACTGAGGCTACTGAGCAGCACTGATCAGTGAGCAGTGATCACCAAGCACGTGAGTAGTGAGTACTGAGTTTAGTGTTTACTGCTTAGTGAGTAGTGGGTCGTTCCACAATTATTTAATCACGTTCACGTTTCCCCGCCAACTGAGAAGTGAGCGCTCTCATCGCTTATTGATCAACTGAGCACCAGCGCTATCCCCACTCCCAACGAAATATCGCTCTAACCCACACGACCAACTTTGAAGCGCATACGCGTACGTCACGACTCATTTAAATTGTGGGTTAAAATCCGTTGTTCCGTGCCTCAATTCTCAGTAATTTGTAGTCAGTGCTCACTGCTCAGTAGTGTTTACTGTTTTGCACTCGTGCAACTCTTGTGCTATGTCGCTGTTATCGTCATGATGGTCCTGCGCACGTTATCACAGTGTTTAATCGTTCCACTGATAGTATTAATATATTAAATATTTATTGTTTGTATTAAATGTCGATTAAGATAATATCAAGACCCAACCGAAGTTTCGACATTTCAAGTAAGATTTTTTTTTACCTTAATTACGTTCTTATAGTAGCGTATACTGTATAAGTAACACAATCATATATTTATTTTGGTTGATTGATTTGTCATCAATTTAACTTACAAATTCTGTAGTTAGTGGTACTCACTGTTCAAAGGACTTATATCAGTTATAAAGTAAATCGTTTCTAAGACATTATTTGATTAGTTCCATGACTTACAAAATCCTATGATTTATTTAACCATAAATCTGAAACAAATGTTTTTAAGTGGCAACCGGTAAGTGACATGAATACATTAGTAGTGATCAACTAAAACTTCAAGGCCCAAGGGATGGTTATCGGGTTATCCCATACACTCAAGCTATATTACTAAAAAATCTATAATTTATATTGGTTATTACTTATTTTCTCAAGCCTAATTTTATTAGATTTATTTTACATTGTTAGTTGTTACCCATTAGCCAGATGTATTACTTATCAGTTATTTTAGATTCTGAGCGGAGCGAGTAAGCTATAGTGATTTTACAATAGTGCTTAAATTGTTTTTATCCTGTATACACAATTTCTACCAGAAAGAATGCTTAGATTTCAACATATCTAATCTTTTAGCAAATTTGATCAAGATAGTACTTTAGATAGGTCATTTAAAGTTAAAAACAACTGACAAACTACGAAAAATTTTATTTTCGATTTTAAACGCTCTTATCACCATAAAAATGAATAAAAAATTATAATATTAATTCAACTTACAGCCTATAATAAATAATAACAATATTCAATATCCAGAATGACAAACCGTCTCCGCTCAGAATCGTTTTTCTTATACTTTGATATTATAGGTATCATTGAATTCAAGTTTAATACAATCCATTATACATTGACCCACTTGTTACCTACTGTACAGCAGAGCGACATCCACTTACCCCCCTTTTTTTTTATATTGAGAGGCAATCACTGGTAACCTCATTCAATTAGAAGTTAGTAAAACCAAGACCTAGTATTTGTCGATAACTGCCATTAATACTTAAGAAAAACATACTTTGTTTTCTTTTAGGGTCTCTTCTCTGCTCCTTAGGTATATATTTGTATTGAAATGATCAGATAAATATTGCTTATTTTCAAAAGAAATAAACAATTGCTTTAATCTTTAAAACTTTAAAAATACTAACGTTTTGAAGAGTGAGTGAATTATGACGATTTAAAATAAACTTATACTTATATGTTAACATTAAGCAATTATTAGATTATTATTGGTTACTGATTTGTACCTATACAAATTGGCAATCATTTGTGGTAAAAAAAAAATCAATTTATTGAATGTGGTAATTAAGACTTTTAAGTATTTGGTAAAATTTTATAGTTGACCAATAATAAAGTTTAATTATTATGGCAAAAAATTGAATATATTATAACAAATAGAATCTTCACTAAAATTTACTGTCTTATGAGTTAATACTTTTATATTCATTAGAATACAATGTAAATTAAAAGCAAACTATAATTTAACTTAATTTTTTATTTATATTGGAATCAATACAAAGAACTTTATTTTGTTGGGTTGACAAAATAATGAACATATATAAATATCAGTTTGTATGATACCTTTTTTAGCAATAAAATAATATTATCTGTGTTTTGTCAAAAGCTTTTAATTTTCTTAAAAATATTAAGAAAAGCTTTATACAAAACACGGATTTTTTATACTTCATAATAAATTGTTATACTATAGGTTATACCTTATTTTTAAAAATGTAATCATTAATCACAATGAGTGTAATTCGAATTGAGGTTTTAACAATAGTACATGTCATGTGTAAGTCGGAGAAAACAATGAAACTGGTGTGCCATGTGTTGTCTCTGTCTAACAAATGTACAACAGCTCCAATTTTGTGTTGTTGGTTACAATATTAAAGTGAATTGACCTATTATCAAATATAAAAAAAAGATTATTGTCTATATTGTCTTGTAAGTGGTTTACTATATTTTTATTTTCAATTGAGTTATGACTATGTAAAATTTTACAATTTAAAATGCTTCTAATTGTCTTAAAATTTAAATATTTTAAAAGCAATGAGAAAACATAGATAACCTTAGATTGACCTTACCTTTAATTTTGATACTACTTAAATTCTCTCTAGTACTTACGTTAACACATAATTGGAACTGCTAAATTAAATTAATGTTATCCATGTGTTGGAAGAAGTTAACACATTTGGTTTGGGTGTTTTGTGTGACACAATCACTGTGGCGTAGTGAACATTTATAAACCATGATGTAGAGCATATATTTCAGTATATTATTTAAGTAAGAGTAGATAACACACCGACTTAATCTGTATATATAAAACAGCAAGCCGATTGACTGATATATCAACGCACAGCTCAAACCATTGGACGGATTGGACTAAAATTTGGCATATAGATAGCGATTATGGCGTAGGCATCCGCTAAGAAAAGATTTGTCGAAAGTTGCAATTTAAAGAGGTGCACAAACAGGGATCTTGAGGTTCACGATGAAAATTGGAAATTTTATTTTTATTTATTTTTTAAATAGTTGCCATTGGTTACAGTCTACAGTAGAAATTAGTATTTATTTATTATTGGTTTCCATTGGTTATTCGGGCAGTTCAGGTACATTGATACTCTAGATTGAAATCATACACTTAGTACCAGCAGCACGGGGTCCACGATCTACCGCAGGTAGATTGCCTACCTGATAATATACTGCTGCGAATCAGAATTTTTACTCTGGGCAACGAAAAAGTTAAGATACGTTTTGAACGCCATCCACCAAAATATTAAATAACAAATTGAACAAAGTTTAGATTGGGTCATATAGAGTTGGTACATTTAACGAGCAACGAAGTGCACGGGGTCAGCTAGTATAATATATATCTCCTTAATGGCTTAATAAAATACCTATATAATGGATATTATTATTATGTGACTGTAAATATTTTAATTTTTGCTTTATGTTATTGCTTACCATACACACCGCCCAAAAAAATTTTACTATGAGTACTTGTTGCCTCTAGAGCTTTAGAGAAAGTACAACATTTGGTACTGTTGATAACATTTTAGCTAAAGTAAAAACAATATTTTAAAAGCATCATCACGTATCCAAATTTTCAACAAATACGCACTGGATATACTATACCGGATGCACCCTTTATCTCTAGAACCAATCATAACCCATTGGGGTACCTGGATTAATGCTGTACTTAATTATTGTAAAGACTATGAACAAATTTGTAAGTTGATATTGTAAATAATACATTGGACTCCAATGATGTTTTAATTATTAAAGTTTCAAAAAAAGCTTTTTCCCATATAAAGAAATATTTTATAAAAAAAATAACGGTATATTATAATGCATATTTGCGGTTTTTTATTTATGGACATATTCCGTTGTTTTTTAAGGCACAAAGTTCCAAACTTCCGAGGCCTGATTACATATAATATAATATAATACCTCGCATATTATAAAATTTAGATATAATTAATATTTTAATAAACTAACAAATAAATATTTGTTAAATAATACAAATGATATGCACCTTTAAAAGTTCTAAGAAATCTAACTATTTATTATTTATTAATGAATTAAGATAAGATTGATTATAATATATTACATTATTAATAGCAATTTTTAATCTTGTAACCTATTATTTAAAAATTTTGAATAAAAATAAAATAAAACTACCTAAACACTGTATTAAGATTCTGATTCTTCTATTGTCTTCAGCATAAGAATTCATATGTTCATTAAAAAATACACATCAATAATATAATTTTGAAGCAAATTATCATAGTATGAATCGAGCAACTTTTATATCTGCTGATTATGAATAATGGCAAGCCCTGTCCAATAGGCAATGACTTCACACTATTGTAAAATATAATAATAATATATAATATCATAAAATAATACATTTTTTTTCATGCTATTTTCACCAAATAATTTTTAATTGTTTTTAAGAACTAAAATAGTTAACATTTAATAATAATTTGAAGAGAAAAATGTTTTGTGTTGTGTGCTCTTTTAATAATAATTTATTTTTAGAGGTTTCTACCCATGTGTTTGTTGTCTTTGTCTTACAAACATGCAACATACCAAATTTTTGTTCTCTAGTTTCAATTGTGTGCTGTTGTTTTTGATATTTGAGTGAATTGGCTTATAATCAAATTTTTAGATAAGATTTAAAGAACATTATCTGTGCTCAAGCTTTGGCAATAATTCAATAATTTAATCTTTGATATTTCACATTAGCCGACGCTTAAACACAGATGATATTCTTACCTAAGAGTTTGATAATTGTACGTGTATAAGACAGAGACAACAAATGCATGGGTAGCGTCCTCTTAAATAGTATTTTACTGGAATCTAAATTATGAAATGTTATTTAGATTGTTTTTTCTATCTGTTACTTTCTTTTTATTTGACATTGCACACCATAAACGCAATGAAATAAAATATATTACTTCAATTGCACTGAGAAAGCTAAAACCCATGAACAATCCTAAAAGTCCTCCTGTGTTAGCTGAAAAAAAATTGTGTTCTTTAGTATTTTTTATTTTATCACTTATCCAATACTAATACATAAGTGCTTATTATTTATAAACACAAAGTTAAAACAAATTTTTGACAAAAAAAAACTGTGTGTACAATATTATGTTATTGTTTTTTTAACAGTATAAAATGTAATAAACTATAATATTATTTCTGTTATAACTTAATTGCCCATATGCATAGTCAATATGTGTCACATAAGACATGATAAACTATGTCTTAAGAGACATATAAATTGTCTATGCATACAGACAAATATATGATAATTTATAATTATTAACATAGTTGGAGACTTACATAAAAATTCCGTAAATCCAAACAACTCCCCTTTTGTAAAACCAGTAAATTGTGTTTCTTCAAAAAAAAAGTGAATTACAGCCATATTTTTTCTAAAAGAATTATTAAACACACTAATAGTTACCAAGTCAGTATAGAGGTTATAATATATCCAGAGCCTAAGTCGTGGCACTACAGTGTATACTGTATATCAGGGATGGGCAACTCAATGGTACTAGAGGGCCAATTTTGAATGTGTGAAAATCTATAGCGGGCCAGAGAACATAGAAAGCAAAAAAAAAACCTAATGTTAACTATATGTCTATATGCCTATAAATAATATAATATTGTTTAAATTCAATAGTTCAATACTAGATAAGAATTTATATCTACTTTTTACGACAAACATTATATCGGTTTTAATAATTTAATAAATATAATAAAATAAAATACAGAAAAATCTTAACATGTTATATATTTTAGATTCTGAGGTGAGCGAGGAATGTATTGGTTTTACAATTATGTTTATTTCTTTTTCTTTTTTATTCTGTAAACACTTTTTCTCCCTCTAAATTTGCTCAAAAGTATCAAGTATATCATCTTTTCTGAAAGGTAATGTTCTTGAGCTGGTACTTTAGAGAGGTCATTCTTCGATTTTCGAAACGCTACTCGAAATAAAAGCGGTTAAAGGAGAAAAAAGTACGATTTCACGATTTTATAACATTAAATAATTACGGACGACGTTTTCTACCAGAAATATTGTTTCAAATGAATAATGACAAGAAATCTTTTTTATTGTATTTTGGATTTTGTTTCTTACGGTATAAAGTTCGGAAAATTTTAGCCATTTTTGAGCTATTTATAGACATTTTAATTTTGGAAGTTTTTTGTTGTAATTCGGTTAAAAACATTCGTAAAAACTTGAAATTTGGGTTGTTTACTTATATTAGCCTTACCTAAACATGGTAAAATTTTCAAAACATTTGAGCGATTTTTAAGCTTTTTATTTGTTTTCATTTTTATGATATTTTCTAATTATAAATTACCTATTTATATAGATCGTTCTTAAGCTGTTCTTATGACGCTTTGTTTATCACCATAGAAACGAATAAAATTAAATAAAAAAGATTCCCTCGTCCGCTCAGAATCGTTTTTTATCGAATGCAAAAATTGCATTCAAATTGAATACAGTAAAATTACACTATCCTGTCCGAGGACCGAAGGGACGATGGACAAACATCCACCATCGAAAAGTACGTCAGTATACAGTGACCCACTTGTAACCTACTGTACAGCAGAGCGACATCCACTTACTCACTTTTTATTTATTTATTTATGTTGTATATCAACGGGTATATACCCTTTTACAAATTATATAAAGAAAACATATCAGATAAAAACTAAATAAGTGTAGTAAAACCTAACAAAAACAGATAAAATAATATAAAAATAACTCTGAAATAAAAGTAATAATTAATATATAAAATTATAGTTACATTATAAACATTTTTTTTTTCATATTTATCAATCAATATTTTTTAATAATAACATAGATTAATAATATAGAAATATATATCTAAATGTATACAAATTTTATTAGCTAAAATTAAACCTCGAGGGATAAAAGAATTGGTACCACTATTTGTT
>NC_042495.1:11445564-11446664 GCF_005508785.2 Acyrthosiphon pisum | reverse complement strand
TTATTCGTTTTTGAATTACAACAAAATAAGAAAATCGCTACATGAGAAATCGAGTGAATATCCAATGTTGTAAAAATTTGAATTTCAAACGATCATAAAAATTTAATTTGACTTTCTTATAGATATTTTTTGTTTGATAAAGGTAGATAATCTTATAAGGAATCTTGTATTTCATTTTAAAATCTTAGATTTAAAAAGAAAAATTTTTACGAATTCTTAACTCAAAATAATTTGCTAATTTTCGTGATTTTTCCATATTTTGTCAATTTTTGAACTTTAAATGCTTATAAAAAAAACTGTGACTAAGGATTTTTAGTATTTTTCATCTGCCTTTGAAACAATATACTTGGAGCCTTCTATTAAATTTTCAAGCTTTTTTGATAAACAAATAAAATTTTATTGATATTTTTAGAAAAAAAACTAAAAAAAATGAAAACTGACAATGTCCGTAAAGAGCTCAAAATAAGTCAAAATATTTTGAAAATTTTATCGTGTATAGAAAATGGAAATATAAACATTCAGTCAAAATTTCATGTATCCACGGTCATTTTTTTTAAAGTTACACCAAAAACCAAAATCGATTTTCTCGAAAACAGATTTTGCGTAAAAATTCTCGTTTTTCCTTAATTTTTCTTTTGTTTTTCCCGGCGCTTTTGAAAACTACTGGGAAATTTAAATTTTGACCTCCCCAATGCACCAACGATATTCACTTTCTGATTGAACAAGATACTGAAGTTGAAAATCGTAGCATTATTTCGACTACTTATCGTGTACACAGACACAAAAAAAAAATAAAAAACACACATCATTGTAAAATCAATACATTCATCGTTCCAGTCAGAATCTAAAATTAAAAATAGTAAGGGCCTAAATGGCTGCCCTGAGGAACACCTGATAAGACAGGATAATCATCAGAAACATAAGACACAATTTTAACTACTTGAGTACGATCCGAAAGATACGAAAATAACCATTGTAAAAAGTTCCCACCTATACCAAGAATTTTTAATTTATGATATATTATATTTATGAATTTTTTTTTATTTTTTTATTTAATTTTTAGCCATTTTTGAGCTTATTTTTAAACGCTTGCTTATCAC
>NC_042495.1:11444483-11445514 GCF_005508785.2 Acyrthosiphon pisum | reverse complement strand
TTATAGACATTTTAATTTTGGAAGTTTTTTGTTGTAATTCGGTTAAAAACATTCGTAAAAACTTGAAATTTGGGTTGTTTACTTATATTAGCCTTACCTAAACATGGTAAAATTTTCAAAACATTTGAGCGATTTTTAAGCTTTTTATTTGTTTTCATTTTTATGATATTTTCTAATTATAAATTACCTATTTATATAGATCGTTCTTAAGCTGTTCTTATGACGCTTTGTTTATCACCATAGAAACGAATAAAATTAAATAAAAAAGATTCCCTCGTCCGCTCAGAATCGTTTTTTATCGAATGCAAAAATTGCATTCAAATTGAATACAGTAAAATTACACTATCCTGTCCGAGGACCGAAGGGACGATGGACAAACATCCACCATCGAAAAGTACGTCAGTATACAGTGACCCACTTGTAACCTACTGTACAGCAGAGCGACATCCACTTACTCACTTTTTATTTATTTATTTATGTTGTATATCAACGGGTATATACCCTTTTACAAATTATATAAAGAAAACATATCAGATAAAAACTAAATAAGTGTAGTAAAACCTAACAAAAACAGATAAAATAATATAAAAATAACTCTGAAATAAAAGTAATAATTAATATATAAAATTATAGTTACATTATAAACATTTTTTTTTTCATATTTATCAATCAATATTTTTTAATAATAACATAGATTAATAATATAGAAATATATATCTAAATGTATACAAATTTTATTAGCTAAAATTAAACCTCGAGGGATAAAAGAATTGGTACCACTATTTGTTTTAAAATGAGGAACTAAAAATAAATCTGAATTACGTGTAATTAGATATGGAATTCGAAAGCTGATTTCAGACAACAATTCAGGACACACAATATTGTAATTAACAAGATCATAGACAAACATAATATCAGTTAATTTTCGTCTAAGTGAAAGAGAAACAAGGCCCATATAATCTTGAAGTTAGATGGAGAGAGTCCCTAGATAATGGAATATTGGACAAGTATGAAATCCTTTTTAAAAATGG
>NC_042495.1:11434155-11442768 GCF_005508785.2 Acyrthosiphon pisum | reverse complement strand
TGATATATTATATTTATGAATTTTTTTTTATTTTTTATTTAATTTTTAGCCATTTTTGAGCTATTTTAAAACGCTTTGCTTATCACCACCAAAATGCGCTGACCTACTTTTTATAGACTAAATTGAAATGTAGCACGGGCTAGTGCAAAATGGTACACGGGTCGCCAGTTGCCCATCCCTGCTGTATATTATTATCATCTCAAAACAGGAGTTGCCTACTTAAACAGTGTACATTATTGTTTTTTTTTTTAACCAGACTTAATTAATTATCTACTGAATCAATTAATAGTTAATACCTAATAAAATTTGAAAAAATCAAAAAATTGTGCAGATGATCCTTTAGCAAAAATCATCGAAATCGTTCTGTTAGAAATTAAGTTATTAAAGGAAACGTGCAAACTTTTTAATGAGAAATTATAATGAAATCTGAAATCACTGCGGCCGCATCACGCGTTGTCTTGCTGACCGGTTCCCCCACTCCATTTCGTATACTTGACGCATTTCATTATTGCTATTTAATGACTTCACGTATTTATTTATTTATTATTTGTTTAATTTTGTAATCGTCTATTGCGCTTCATTAAATCACCTTATACCTTAAATTTGTTATATTTTATTTAATATTTGTTAAATTGTAATTATTACTAGTGTATTAGTGTGTTATTACTGTGTTCGCACCTCGCAGATAATATTATAATATAGTGGTATTATTTAATTATAAATATACCAACTAAACTGTACAAACAAAGAATAAAAATAAGGAAAAGTACTTATTGAATAATAAAAAAAAACTTAGTGATAAAATATTTTCCCAAAAAAAATGATAAAAAAACCGACCAAGTGCGAGTCGGACTCGCGCACGAAGGGTTCTGTACCATCATCAGCTATAAACATGTCGGCAACACTGCTTGTATTATATATTCTAGGATTTTTAGTATTTGTTGTTATAGTGGTAATATAAATACATAATCTGTGAAAATTTCAACTTTCTAACTTTCATGGTTCATGAGATACAGCCTGGTGACGGACGGACGGACGGACGGAGCCTTAGTAATAGGGTCCCGTTTTACCGTACAGAACCCTAAAAAATTAGTGATGTTACAACAAAGTACACTTCGTTGATATAAATACTGAAATGGTGTTTTATCATATATGTATATATTTATAATATTATATGTGTAGGTAAATGTGTTATGGTAATTTCGTTATGAATCTAAGACGTCCCTCCCTACATGCCTCCCGGTCATACGATTCTTTGGACGTTTCCCAAGAGTTATAAAAAGCTCTTTTTCTATAGTTCTACGTTTTAGATTCTGAGCGGAGCGATGAATGTATTGATTTAAAATTTTTTTTGTCTGTATAGTGTATACGCTATAAGTAGTTGAAATAATACTTCGATTTTCAACTTCAGTATCTTTTCCGGTGAGAAAGTGAATATAGTTGATGCATTGGTGAGGTCAAAATTTGAAATTTCTAGTAATTTTTAAAAACGCCGGGAAAAACAACATAAAAATTAAGAAAAACGGGAATTATTAAAAAAATCGGTTTTCCACAAAATCGATTTTGGTTTCTGTTGCAACTCTTAAACAAATTACCGTAGATACCTGAAATTTAAATACCTGAAATATGTTGTTAAATGTTAATAGTTACAATAATTTCATTATTATCAATCTTAATCTCTTAATTAATTGTGTAATAAATTCGTAGCGCGAATGATGGTAGCCGATAGGTTAGGTATCTAAGGCCTAAGGGTAAAACCCATGGTTGAAATATACAGGTTATTACATATCGACTCGGATTGTTATTATAAGAAACAAAATGTATGCGTAATGGGATATCACAAATATCAATATTTCTTATCATCAAAAATACGCCGACAAAAGCTGATAAATTCAAAATCCCGGGCTTACAAACTTTGTTATTGGCTCCCTATACGCTGCCATTTTTGCTTTTATCATCAAATATTTGATTGATAAGAGGTATATATGCAATAACCTTAATGTATATTTCAACCATTGTAAAACCCAAGAACCTATTTTCCAATCTATTATTTCTCATGTATTATACACACCCTAGTCTATATATGTAAAAATTAATGTTTGTCTGTAAGCCCGAAAGGTTTCAAGAACAAATATAGTAGGAGATTAATTTTTCACTATACCGGAGAAGTGGACAAACATTTCGCGGGGTAACCCCGTACCACTCCACTCCGCTCATCTGAACTTTGAATATTTATAACTCATAAATTACACACCCCAAATTCGATTTTCATGTATCAAAATATTAATAAAAATATTCTGCTTTGGAATATAAAATTAAAACCCTGTTGTCATTCAAAAAAGTAAAAAACTTAAAAAATTATTAGGATAAAAAATATAATTTTTTAAGAAAAACGTTGTTTTATAAGCGACTTGAAAGTATATAAAAAAATATTTTCAAAAAAATTTACACTTTTTGAAATAATGAGTGTTGTTTGATAAAAGAATCACCCTGTATACGCATACACACAATTTTATCTAAATACATAAAAATGAATTTTTGTCATAATGTCCGTTTCTTTGTTGTTTATGCATTCCTAAACAGCTGGCTGATTTTCTGAAATCTTTTGTGCATGTTTGAGTGGTTTCCGGGATGATTTAGATTCACAATATTGGACCAGGTAGGTCCTACCCGGGGAGGTGCTCAATTAGGGATTTTTAGATGTACGATGGAAATTTGTATTTATTAATAGTTGCTATAGGAGAAGTAATTAATATAAATTAGTATTTATTATTTTGTTAGTTGCCATTGGTTAAGCTTGCATCAAATCGATTTTTCGCGTATTGCCTACCTACCAAGGTCACTGAGTTGCATTTACTGCAAAGAGTTATACCCAGAAGGAATTGAACAATCATAATTTTTTTTAAAAATTGTCATTTTTACGTTAAATGAAGTGCGAGGGCTCAGCTAGTCCTTAATGAAAATAATATAATAATAATAATAACTTTATTGCAACAATAACTTATCTTTGCATATTTTAACAAAATATTATAAATATAAATAAACGTATAAAATAACAATCAACGGTATATTTCACGGAGGAAAAGTCTCAGTCGAAGGGGAGAGTCCAAATATCTAATCTTTTTTGCCTACAACCAATGGGATTATCGAGATTTTGTAGATAATGAAATGAGAAATGTTGATAACAATCAAATACAGGATATTTATGAATTATTATTATACTGTTTGTCTATAGAGTATGGATTATGACTATTGATTAAATGAGACTATTTCACCTAACCCACTAGTTAAGATAGATTAAATAGACAAGCCAAAAGCTGTGATGTCAACATAATTATAGTAGTATACATATAGGTAATCATTAAACTACAAAATAATTATTAAGTTTTGTCAAAACTTGAACTTAAAATGCTTATATAAAAAAATTGTGCCTATGTGTTTTTAATAAATGCTATTGTAATAATATATCAGGAGCCTTGTATTAATTTTTCACGAATTTTTTACCCAACAAATAAAATTGTATTGACAATCATAGAAAAAAAGGTGGGTAAGTGGATGTCACTTTGCTGTACAGTAGGTTATAAGTGGGTCACTGTATAATGGGCGGTATTAAATTTGAATTCAATGATATAATATCACTGTATAAGAAAAATGATTCTGAGCAGAGACGGTATGTCAGTCTAGGTATAAGACATATTATATACTTATATCTATGATATTCAAAAAAACATTGACCAATAATAGGTAAGTATCTATAATAAATTCCAAATTAATCATATCACAGCGCGTTATACATCAACAACAAACCGTGGTACTATCATAGATATAATATAATAGTATACTTTAGAAGTTTCAAGTACCCATGAATAATACTATACAATCACAACAAAATAACTAAACTAGTAATTTCGTCCAAATTTGAACTTAAAATGACTATAAAAATAAACTGTGCTTCTGTATTTTTTAGATTTTTTGGTAACAGAATTAACTACTTACGTGGAATCTTGTTTTAAATTTTCAAGCCTTAGATATAAAAGTTGAACATTTTATACATTTTTAACTAGGTACAAAATAATTATTCAATTTTAAATATGATAAATTTTGTCAAAATTCGATCTTTAAATGCTTATAAAAAAAAATTGTGCCTATGTATTTTAATATTTTTCAACTGTTATTGTACCTAATAATATGTCAGGAGCCTTTTATTAATTTTTTACACTTTTTGTTCCAACAGATAAAACTTAATTGATATTTATAGAAAAAAAAACTAAAAAAATTGAAAACGGACAATGTCCGTAAACAGCTCAAAAAGAGTCAAATTATTTTCAAAATTTTATCGTATATAGAAAATTCTTATCGTGTACACAGACGAAAAAAACACATCATTGTAAAATCAATACATTCATCGTTCCACTCAGAATCTAAAATTGAAATTTGAAATTGTCTGTAAACAGCTCAAAACAAGTCAAAATATTTTGAAAATTTTATGGAGTACCTATAGCAAATTAAAATTTAAACATTCAGCCAATTGTTCATGTATTTACAGTGATTTATTTTTGATTACAATAAAATAACTAAATCGTGTGAATATCCAATGTTGTAAAAATATGAACTTTTGAACTCAACAGTTAAAGGACGTCGCGCCCGCGTGTATGTTGTCTCCGTCTTACACACGTACGATATATGACATTTTCGTTTGCTAGTTTCTATGAGGTGCTGCGAGTTTTGATATTAGAGTGAATTAACCTATTATCAAAGTTTTAGGTAACAACATTATCTGTGTTCTCCCGTCGGTTTTTTACGAAATTTTAATTTTGAAGTGAGTTATGAGCATTTTCAAACATTAATATTTTTCATACTGATAACTCACTTAAAAATTAAAATATCGTAAAAAATCAACAAGAGAACACAGATAATGTTGTTACCTTAAAGTTTGATAATAGGTCAATTCATTCTAAAATCAAAAATGACAGCATCCTATTGAAACTAGCGAACGGAAATTTGATGTCGTACGTGTGTAAGACGGAAACATTTAGACATTCCTGCGATGTCCTTTTAAGAGGACGCTACACCCGCACGTTGAGTCTCCGTCTTACAAATGTACAACATAGCAAAAAATGTTTTGTGCGGGAAAGAACCGAGAAGGCTTCCAGTCGTAATTATAAGAAACGAGATTTTCACCACATAATAAAGAAAACTTCGGCAGAGAAATTTGAGATCACTTATACGAAAGAATAAAAATGACATTGCACAGCCAAAGTTCTCTTTTTTATGTGATGAAAATCTCGTTTCTTAATTATGACTGGCATCCTTCTCGGTTCTTTCCCGCGCAAAATAGTTTTCGCTATGTTGTACATTTGTAAGACGGAGACAACACATGAGGGTGTAGCGTCTTCTCAATAGAAATATATAATATACTAGCTAATATTATGTAGTATATAAAGAGGCAACAAATAGATATGTATACAATTAATAATTTAACCAATATGACCACCCATAATATTAGCCCGATGATCAAGCATAATTATCCGATTTTGTGGTAGTCTTGAAATCCTGGAAGAACCTACTATGAACGATTGTGTTATGTTTTCGAGTATGTTTTTGTTTGTATACAAAATAAATTAAGTGGATATTATGCGTATATATAATAAAAGGTCAATTAATTAAAATTATAAAGTTAAGTCTAAACGGCATTTTGAAGTTACCAAACAATGAACAACTTCCGCATGTTTTATATTTGATTTCATGAGGTAATACATTTAATCTTGATTCTGATCTAGAAATTTTAATTCGTCTTATAAGTATTGATAATTACCTGCCAGTAAGAGTAACCGAGACTCAGGAGTGTGTCCAATTGTTTATAAAAACTTAGAAACGCTTAGAAATAAATTAGAATTTAAAATTTAATGTTTAATATGAAATACCTATTAATACCCAAATGTAGCTCAGAGTATAGGGATCTCTACCTCCCTCCGTTTCGCCAAAGTAATATCTCCATAAAATTAAATAATTTGAATGCTTTATAAAATCAAATGGTATTTGTTAAATAAAACAATAAAAAGTAGTTAAACTCTACTGTGTACATTAGGTGTCTAGAGAGTCACTGTAATGGATGTGCTTAATTTGTATTCAATGATATAAAATCATTGTATACGAAAAACGATTCTGAGCGAAGACGGTCTGTCAGCCTATAATATTACTATAAGTAGTAAGTACTAAGTAAATATTATTATGATATTATTATTATTAGAGTAATTTATTTTACTCTTAGGTAAGCATTAGTGACAACAGGTATGTCGACAACACCTATGTTCGAAATAAAGTAACATTTTCAATTTTTTTTCCACTAACGTATAGATCGCCATTTAAATAAATAGTATAGCGCAGTTTGAGAGGTTAAAATAAGCTCCTTCCTTTTTGAAGGTACAGTGTGTACACTGTTACCATTTTACTTTTACTTTACTATTATTTACTAATTTAAACTGTACTCATCTCAAATTAATAATTTAACAAATATATTTTTTTATATCGTATAGAAATTGAATGTCATATACGTGAAGATGAGTACATGACCTTCATATATATTATAAGTTATATAACATTAAAACATAACAATTGTCAATTTGTAATTTAAAATTATTAATTTTATTAAAAACATTTAAAATTGCAACTCGCATAATATATAATTTTCAACTTAATAAAATATATTAATATACACAAAATTATGTTATAAAGCAAATGTTTATGTTTTTCTATTCGATTATTTTTATTTTATACTGATATAGGTAGTAATATTTACGTATAAACAAAAAATTTCAAAATGTTTTCAACTTGATGGATTTTTTTAAAATCAACTGAGAAAAGCTTAGTGATTTCAACTGTAAATTAAACTAGTTGAGTTCATAAGTTGATTAGAAAATAAACTAACTAGTTAATGCCCACCTTTGCATTAGTATATACTACAGTAAGTAAAATTAATTTTTGTCAAGAAAATTGAATTTGAAAATGTTATTGTGAGTATAAAATATAATAATATCCCTAATCTCTTCTCTAAAAGTGTCAAGTACGAATATAGTTTTTTAGTACAACAAAATAACTAAAATCAGTATTCTTGGGTTTAATATTTACCTAATTTTGTCAAAATTTGAACTTAAAATAAGTATTAAAAAAAACTTTGCTTTTTCATTTTTACGATTTGTTGGTTATACAGTATGAACTACTTACGTGAAACCTTGTTTTAAAATTTCAATACTTAGCTATAAAAATTGAACATTTTATAAATTTATGATGACAAAATAATTTCTAAATTTTCAATTTTATAAAAATGAAAAAATTTAACTTTAACTGCTTATAAAACAAAATCTTAAAATATCATTTTTATTATTTTTAAGCTGATATTGTATAACAATGTTTGAGGAGCCTTGTATTTAATTCTCAAGCATTTTAAACCGATTTTACGTAAAAATTCACGTTTTCCTTAATTTTTTTTTATTTTTCCCAGCACTTTCAAAAACTACTGGGGATTTAAAATTGTTACTTCCCGAATAGATCACTTTACCAACGGAAAAAATACTAAAGTTGAAAAATTATTTTGACCACTTATCGAGTGACATAAATAATAAAAAAATAAAACACATCATTTTAAAATCAATACATTCATCGCTCCACTTAGTTTCTAAAATTAGATTAGATAAGTACTCACTTAAAATAAGTGGAAGTTCTTCCAGCTAAAAATGTTTGCTTGATTTTATAACTATTGGCCAAAGGTGATGATGAATGTACTTTATTATATCCAATCCAATGGCATCCTGGTAGGCAAGTGCAATTCGGTAAATATGTTCCATTCAATAATTGACTCATATTCATTAATGGTGAACTATATCGTAGTTCTATCGCCACTTAAAAATGAATAAAGTTTATTTATTAGTTTTGTGTATGTATAAGTCGCACATAAAATTATTATAATTTTTCAATAATCAAGGCAGTGAATATAATGTTCTAAAGACTAAAAGTCATTGAGCATTTTATTTAATGTATATTGATATTATCAATTTTATAAATAAAAAAGGCGGGTAAGTCGTGGATGTCGCTCTGCTGTACAGTAGGTTACAAGTGGGTTACTGTAATGGATGGAATTAAATTTGAATCCAATGATATTATATCATTGTATACGAAAAACGATTCTGAACGGAGATGATTTGTCAGTCTAGGATATATTATTTTTAAAGAAAAACTTATGGAGAACCTTGTACCAAATTTTAAAAACTTAGTTATAAAAGAAAAAATTTTTACGATTTTTCAACCACTAAATTACTTGCAAATTTTCGCAATTTTGACATATTTCGTATAAATTGAACTTTAAATGCTTATAAATAAAAATTGTGACAATGTATTCCTTTTATTTTGCAACTGCTATTGTAAAAATATGTTAGGAGCCTTGTATTAAATTTCCAAATCTTAGAATTAAAAAGAAAAACTTTTATGAATTTCTGTCTAAGATAATTTGAACATTGCCGTAATTTTTACGTATTTAGTCAAAATTTGAACTTTAAATGCTTATAAAAAAAAAATCGTGACTATATATTTCTTTTATTTTTCAATTGCTATTGTAAA
>NC_042495.1:11414699-11432781 GCF_005508785.2 Acyrthosiphon pisum | reverse complement strand
CAGTAAAATTAAGTTTTCGTTTTTGTCCAAAAATGGGTTTTGGGTAAAAATTGGCGTTTTTCCGTTATTTTTTTAGGGTTTATCCCCCCCGCTTTGAAAAAAGTATTGGGAAAATTTTCCCTTTTTGCCCCCCCCAAAGTCCCAACTAGAATTCACTTTCTTTTTCAGAAAAAGTACAACTTTTGAAAATGGAGGCATTTTTATTGCTCCAAAAGTTGTGTTCGGCCCCCAAAAAAAAAAAAAAAAAAAAAAAAAAAAAAAAAAAAAAAAAACACACATCATTGTAAAATCAATACATTCATCACTTCGTTCAGAATCTAAAAGTGTGAAAGTAGGTATAACCGACCTGCCGTTTTGTAGGTGTTCTAGTGTACCTTGTCATTGAGTATGTCGCTATAATGTATGTGATAATCATTGTATAGTTTATACCGTAGAAAATTATACCGTATATAGAATATACGTATATAGGAAATTCTAATATTTATGAAAATTTCAACTATCTACCGTTATTTGTTTCGAAATAAAAATGCCCGTTTTGTTATAATAATTTTTTTGTTTTACCAGGTTATTTTGAAAAATGAAGACTGGGATTTTTTACTTTTAACCCCTCCCCCATTTACAAACTAGATCCAATTTGTTATCAAAAACCACCCACAAAGTTTAAAATCTTAGCATTTTTACTGATCCAAAAGTTAAAAACAGACAGAAAAACCCACATTATTGTATAGGTAATCAATACATTAGTCGCTATAAGCTCAAAATCTAAAAGTTTAAAATAGGTAGACAATTAAATTATACTATTCTACTGTTTGAATAAAACTTACATTTAGCTTTATTCGAACATTCTTCATCTTTTTTACCACAAATTCTCGAGAAACTGTCTTCTAAAAATATAATGAAACATAATATAATATTATAATATCAATATTCAATACAACTAAAAACATATAGCAACCAAAGCCATTGTAAATTTTTCCAAAAATCTTCAGATTAAGTCATGATGTCTAACGTGAGTTAGGGTTAGTTATACTTTTAGTGATAACTTCGCATAAATCGTATAAGCATTAATTTGATACAATAGAACATCGTTTTTTTTTTTTTATATAATAGAGCAAACAATTGTTTGGCAGTGTTACATTTAAAATTACGTGGAATCGTATATATATATATATAACATATATGACATTTGAGGAATCGTGTGTGCATATCAATGGCTATTAAAATTTACACGATTCCGAAAACAAGGGCGCACAGGCACTCTTAAGATTATGAAAAATAAAAAAGTTTTGATCATAAAATATTTAAAAATTATAATATATTTCAAAAAAATATTAATGGTACTTAATCGTCAGGAATGCTCTTATGATGGATATTAATTGTTGTTAAGTGTTTTGTACAAAAGGGATATATTCCTGGTTAATAAAGGTTTTGTCCCTTACTTTAAACTTAGAAATATAATGTACATATTTTAAGATGAAAACTTTCAATATCAAAAATTCAGAGAAACAAATAAAAAGAGCTATCCTGAAAAATTAGAAAAATGGAGAAGTCCGTTTTGAATTGAAACCTCTGAATTTCTTAAAAACAGAAACTAATTGTCTAAAATTAAATTATAAATTTTTATTTAAATTTAATCCGGTTTGGGATCTTAAAACATTTTGTTTTGAACTCTTGAGTAGATATTTTGAAAAGGTTATTACTTATTTTTAAAATGTTCAGGTAGGTAGTAATTGAGCAAATATTGAACTTTTACTAAAAAACATAAAATATTGCCGAAAACTCATTACCTAATAAGTACATAGGTATATGTTGGGTTATTGAGTTATTATATTATAGTTACTATCTAGATAATAATAATCATGAAAACTTTACAATTTGACCAATATTACCTAATTCATGCATGGTAATTTTACTGTCCGAATTTTTTCAGTTGTACATAATTATTATAATCCAAAAAATCTTGTTGGGTGAAATTATAATGTTAAGGTGGTTCTAGTTAGTCAAAAAAAATTGTTTTTAAGTCCTCCGCTGTGGCAAGATTGTGAGATTTTGGATTAATCAATTTTAATGCTGTTAAAATAATAACATTTCCTAACATCTCCTTTAGAGAACTGTTGTAACATTTTTTTCCAAGTTTGAACTTCTGATAATATTATAATATCATAAAATTTCAGTTTTTACTACATTTTTGTTTAGTATATTATGTATTGAAGAAATTTTAATTTCGAAAAAATTTCTCGACTGTTCTATGTTAATAAATGTTAGGATTTTTCCAGAATTAAAATCGCACCAGCAGTCTTATAATTTTGTAATGGCTGAGTGTTAGGTTAGGTTAGTTTAGTGGGGCCTGTTATCTGTTTGAAGAAATAAACAATAATAAATAATAATACATTTTGTTCATGTGTAACATTAAGTCATTAACAAATAACAATGTATACCTAGGTACATCATCAATGTTATACCTATACTACTATAGAATTTTTATAATAATTAATCGTACTTATATATGGCTACTACTTATTAGTCGTTATGGACTGATTTTGTAATTAATTTTTAAAAAAGTAACAATATTTATAATGCCTTACTTATTTAATGAAAAAGTAATGTAACATGATAAAAATAATGTCGGGTAATTTGAATGTAATTAAAATAAAAATATTTTATGTTACGAGAACGTAATTTTATTACTTTTTAAAAGTAATTTACTCAACACTGAGTAGAAGTTATAGTCGTCTGTAAAATGTTATTAATTTTAAATACCTAGACCCAGCACTGTACAAAGAATGTTAACGAAATAATAAATTTAATAGTATCGTACTTGGCATATAATACATGACGCATTGACAAAACGTTAATGTAAAATTAGCTTCACATTCTAGTATGCAGTTCCGTTGAGTATAAGTTTTATAGAATCTCAATTGTTTTTCTGCTGAATACACACATTGACGTTTTTCTTTTTCTATCTCAGCTAATGTTGGTGTAGCCATCCCTACGGTAGGGTGGATTTCTACTGATGTTTCTCTTCCTGGAGATACTAAACTACCAAATGATGATATTTTTGGAGTTTCTACAGGACTGTGTAACATCACCTGGAATATAATTTATGATTTATAACGTCTGATGCCATAATAAAATATTATATTTAGACTCTGGATTTTCATGATTTTATACAATAGCTTATTATCTTTATGTTTAGTGTATGTAATTTGATGGTAGACAAAATAAAGATGATTCATTAAAAACAGAGTTCATGAGAAAAAATATTTCTTTTAGCATATTTTCATAACTTCATCAATATTTTGCAAATTACGTGAGAAAAAAATTTATTTTATTTATTTTTAAGTTAGTTACATGAATGTGCATCCAATGATTAATTTAAATTAAAAAAAAATTGAACGTGCATATTAAAGCAATATTTTACTGTACATAATGTTTGCATATTAAAAGCATTTTTTTTAGCAATTACTATAACATTTTTACTTTTCTTACATACGAATATGGATTCGTACCAATCTTGTAAAGTGTTTGAGCTCTGGTATTAAATTGTATGTATAGATGTAATGTACTTAGAATACTTCTTGAATCTTTTTTAAATAAATTATTTCAAAATAGGTATATATTTGAAATATTATTTCATGCGTATTTGTATTTTATAATCAAATACTTTTATTTGAATATTTTATTGTATTTGTTCGGATTATCAAAATTGTTTTTTTGTCTACTTAGAAACAAATTATCAAAATGCTGTAATTTTATACTTGATATAGCTTATAAGTTAAGTTATATTGTAACCTTAGATCATATACTATGGATGGGGCCACAGCGTATTAAATCAATACAAAAAAAGTTGATGATATCAGCGACGAGTCGCCGAATTGGGTGTTCGGTATGCACATGCGCAATGCGTCTTCTCGTGTATTTATCCACAGATAACTATTGTACATATGGATAATTATGCGAGGAGTTGCGTTACACTTGCGCACATCGATCATCTAATTCGGTGACTCGTCCCTAAATCGGCAACAAAATCATACGATGTGGCTCCATCCGTAGTATGATCTAAGATTGTAATGTGAATTGAAAACTATAAACTATTCCTATTATCTTCTATCATATATACGGTTTTGAACTGTTTTAGTTAAGTGTACGTTACACGTGTGTATATTGGGAAACCCGAATATACATTGTATGTAATACAAATATAATATACATAGGGGAGAAATATAAAAATGAATCAATGAAAATATAATATATAGGCACATATATACCTATGGTATTTAACATTTATAAATTGTTTTGTTCGTTACCTATCTGCAAGGCTAGGTAAGCTAACTAATTTAAGATTCTGAGCGGAACGAAAGAATATATTGGTTTTACAATGTGTGTATATTTCTGTATGTCAGCAACATTTTAGATAGTAAGCATGCTTCGATTTTTGAGATCAGCATCTTTTCTATTAAAAAAGTGAAAAGGTTGGTACTTTTGGGAGGTCAAAATGGAAAATTCCAAGTAGTTTTAGAAAGCGTCGAGAAAAACAAAACAAAATTGAAAGAAGAGTGATAATTTTTACGCAAAACAAATTTTTAAGGAAATATATTTTATTTTTCGGTGTAACTCAAAAATTTATAACCGTAGACTAATGACATTTTCACTAAATACTTATATTAGCATTTCACATAAATGGTAACATTTTCATAATATTTTGATTCTTTTAGGACTCTTTTAGCCTTGAGAAATTTTTAGATATTTGTAATATTTTTTTAAACTATTCTCGATAGAAAATTTTTACTTATTAAAAGCTTAAAAAAAAAAAAAAAAATTTAATTCATTTCTGGTCAGGTGGCACTACTGGGATCCTTCCTTCTCTTGTTACTTTTTTTTTTATATATTACTTATTTACTCTGTCGCCACACTTACTCATTATACACTTATGTATAGATTGTAAATATACTTTATTTTTGATAAAAAAAAAAAAAAAATTTAATACAAGATTCCTTATAAGTTTCATAAATATGAGTTCAAAAAAATCAGACATACATATTATGCACGACTTTTTTTATATGCGTTGAAGTTAAAATTTTGACAAAATTCAACAAAATATCGAACATTTTTCAGTTAGAAATTCATAAACGGTTTACTTATTTTAGAGCTAACATTATAAATGTCGAAGAATACTCCTCCCAAATTTACATACCTCAATAAAAAAAAAAAGGCTTTCCGAAAAGCAACATTAATTTTTTAAGAGTTTTTGAATTACAATTTTTACTATATTGGATTTTCATAGGTATATTAAAGAATTTTCATCAATCAATTTTTGATAATTTATTGTAACTTAAAAACAAATGAACCTAGATACTTGAAGTTCTACTAAATGTTAAAACGATCATTATCTAAACATGGTTATATTTTCAAACAATTTTGAAACTTTTTCAGCCATGAGAAATTTTTTGAATGTTGTAAATTATTATTTAGTTAGAAATTCATAAAAATTTTTCTTTTCATACCTAAGATTGAAAAAATGAATAGAAGATTTTCCAAAAGTTTTCCTACCTATAACAAACCAAAAAAAAAGTACTGAAGCGGAAGTTTATTTTTTTATGAGCTTTTGAACATTTGATATTCTGCGGTAAATTATTGATCGATTTTTTATATTTCGTTGTATTTTCTAAACGAATAACCGTAGACTCATTAAATGTTTACCATATGTTTATATATCAGTAATGCCATACACGGTTTAACGGTTTAATTTTTAAACTATTTCGACACTTTTTGAGCTATTGAAAACCATGAATATTTTTTCAAATTTTGTAAACTATTTTTCAGTAAGAAATTCATAAAAGTTTTTCTTTTCATAGCTAAGATTAAAAATTTTAATGTTGATAAAAGTGGCTTATTTTACTTTTGACTGTAATTGTCAGTTATCAATTTTTTTAGTTTTTTTTTCTATAATTGTCAGGAAATTTTGTTTGTTGGGTAAAAAAGCGTGAAAATTTAATACAAGGCTCCTGATATATAGTTACAATATAGTAGTTGAAAATAATAAAAATTCATAAGCAAAATTTTTTTATATGCATTTAAAGTTCGAATTTTTACATTTAGTATAATATCAATATATCATAACCTTCGCTCAAAATCGTTTTTCTTGTATTATATCATTGAATTCAAATTTAACACTTTTCTTTTCAGTGACCCACTTGTAACCTACTTTATATAGAGTTTTTTTTTTTGGTGTCTGTCATCACCTTTTAGAACAATAAAAATGATTAGATTTTCTTCCACAGCATCTTTACTGATAGGACAGTGAAACTAGTTGGTACTTTGGGGGGTCAAAAGTAAAAATTCCAAATAGTTTTCAAAAGCACGGGGAAAAAAGAAAAATTAAAGAAGAATAGACATTTTTACGTAAAATTGGGTTTCGACAAAATCGATTTTGGTTTTCGGTCTAACTCTAAAATAAATGACTGTATAGGTACCTACATGAAATTTTCACTGGTTGTTTATATTAAATAGTATTTTCTATACACGGTAAAATTTTCAAAAAATATTCATTTGTTTTAAACTCTTAACGAACATTTTAAGTTTCTATATAAGTTCTATAAATGTCAATAAAATTGTATTTGTACTGTAAAAAAGCTTGAAAACTGAATACAAGGCTAAGGCTCTTTATATATTGTTATTATGACATTTGGAAATCCAGTTAGGATTTTTTTTTAAGCGTTTAAAGTTCAAATCTTGACAAAACACATAAAAATCACGAAAATGTGGAAATTATTTTGAGTTAGAAATTCCTAAAAAATTTTCTTTTTAAATCTAAGATTTTAAAATGTTATACAAGATTCCTTAAAAGGTTATCTAAAAAAAAATGTCTATAAGAAAGTCATATGTTTATTTTATCAAATCCTATACTTTAGCTTGTTTTGAGCTGTTTACGGACAATTTAAAATTTCAATTTTTTTAGTTTTTATTTCTATAAATATCAATCAAGTTTTATTTGTTGGGTTAAAAAATGTCAGAATGTAATACAAGACTGATATATTGCTTAAATAGCAGTTGAAAACTATTAAAAAATACGATTTTTCTTGTAAGCATTAGGTTATTCTGTAACCAAAAAATCTTAAAAAATATAAAACAAAGTTTTTTTTCATTGTTATTTTATGTTAAAACTCGGAAGAAATTACATATTAAATAACCAAGAACAACGATTTTAGTTATTTAGTTATAATTTTTTAATATTAATTCAATTTACCGGCGACTGTATTAATATAGTAAGTAATATAACAATTAACAATGTAAATATAATATACAATATCCACACTGACAAACCGTCACCGCTCAGAATCGTTTTTCGTATAAAATTATATTATATCATTGAATTAAAATTTAATACCATCCATTATACAGTGATCTGATACAGTGAACTTAATCTAACCTACTGTACAGCAGAGCGACATCCACTAACCCGATTTTTTTCATTTTATACTTTTATTCGTACCTAGGTATACCTATATAAAGCAATAGTTATGACATTTTTTTCTGAATATTAACACAAGTAAAAAAAAAAAAATTAGAGTGAATTTATATTTCATCCAGAAAAGCAGCACGTGATTTTTTTCAAAATAATGAGTGGGTTTAATACAGAAAAGCAGCCCAGGCTTTTTCGTGTTTTCTAACCCTGATTTAAATACAAAATAAAAGAATCGTTTTACAAGATTGATCCGGACCCTATAAATTTATAATATTACTTTGAATCCATAGCTGACTTCTGATGAACAATAATATTCCTCTATTTCAGCATCCAAAACAAGAGTTAATCCTAAATGATTACCGGCACCCCAGGGCCTCCAGGGTGTATATTCAGCAGGCGTATTCGGTGGGTATCCATTTTCAGGAGTCCAATTTGCAGACGGATTTGGAAAGGTAACATTTAAATCTGATAAATCTTTTGGGTTCCGAAATATGTAATCTGGTTTTACTTTATTGAATGAACAACATATACCTTCGTCTGTTAATGAAGGGTTGAATATTTCTGAACAAACTTTAGGGTTGTTGGCCCATAAACATGATACTATCATTTCATGACAAGGTTGAGATACTCTAATCATAAATTTTTTTAATGAATCCCAATCGCCTGTGTAATTGTCAATCGATGAATCCATTGATAATGGATCTTCGTCACAGAAATCACTTAAAAGACGTCGGTCGATATTGTTTTCGGGTTTTGAGGATCTGTGCGTGAATAGTTGTAAAACATTATTTATATATTTTACGAAATTCATAGTAAGTAGCTAATAAATTAGGTATACATTACGTTTCTAAAATATTTCGGGCAACAGATTTTCTTGCGTTGTTCATATTACATATGGTAATGGCGGGAAATGGTATACTCGTAAGCTGGGTTGCTTTTGGCGATAGACTTATAATTACAGGCATGTCTTGCCATTTATGAACCAAGTTGGCAATAAAATAAATTGCTGTGATTACTGCCAAACCAAAAGATATAATCCAAAAACACCTTTAAACGCCATTAGAAATAATATTCAATAGACTGTATTTATTGATAATATTTTATTTTGTTATTTATATTTACCTTTCACTTGCACTTAGTTCATTATTACCGGCATATCTAAGTCCATGTAATGTCGTATTCTGCGAGTAATCGTTCAACATTTTTCTCCATTTAGTACCGATTTTTTGCTTTTTAGATTTTGGTTTTATGTGAATTTTAGAACTGTTATTTATAAACCATTTTGATTTATTCTTAATATCAAAATTGTTACGAAGATGTCTATTTAGGGGATACTTGTAAGGTTCAAAGTCTTTAGTGTACATGTTTTAAAAATATTCCATAAAAACTGTATAAGAACTTCAACTATCAATATTATTCAACACACTTCTAGCACTTACTCATATTGAAGTTGTATTATAATTTAGGTATATCATGTAGTTGTTTGTTATTCTTAAATGTTAAACATTGAAACATTACATGGCATGTGAATCTATACACAATGTATAGATTACTTTTAACATCATGTTTAATATTTAATATAAAAAATTAGATATAGTTAGATATAAGTAGGTGTAATCAATCATTAATATTTAATGTATTATTATGTTACAGGTAAACATGAATGAATCAAACAATATCAAAAAAATAAAAAATGAAGAAATATCAGAAATTTATAAGTAAGAAAAAATAATCCATCTCAATAATTAATGAAAAATATAGATTTCTTTTACTTTCTACGTAATAGTGACCTACAATATTGTGATATAATTAATACATTTTACATTTTAATTATATTAATGGATATTTTTTATGCAGAATGATGTATGATTAATTTTTAATTAATATATTGAGATATGGTGTATACTGTATATATATTTAGCATATTATGTATTTTTATTTTGTAGAATATTTGAAGAAATATATTTGAAAGCACCTCCTCTTTTAAAGGATCTATCAAACAATACTGTAGATATTGATTATACAGAATCTATACATGAGCAAATTGATTTTAAGAAAAGTATATAATTTTTTTCTTAAAGTGTTTGTTATTTATGTTATCAATAATTATTTTATTTCATTTTAAGTTGATACAAAATTTAAAAATGGAGAATACTGCTCCATTACTGATGCAATTAAAGATATAAGGGAAGTATTCTTGAACTGCTATTCATTTTATGGTGCTAGAAGTGATCATACTAAAATATCATTAGAACTTGAAGAACTATTAGAAGAAAAAATCAGCCACCTTGATAAGTAATAATTATTCATTTATTTTTTATTGCATTCCTATTTCCTATAAATAAAATGATTTATTTTTAGTAACTATAAAGCATTGGCTGATGTTAATCTTACATTCAATTTACTAAACATGGAAGGAAAACCAAGTTCTAAATTGAGATATCCAAAAGGTATATTGTTAATTTATTTTAATTATTAATTACATTTCACATTACCTCATTATAATTAATAAATATATTAAGGTTGTTATGATTCATTGTTATTTATTTTTAGATTGTTATGATTCAGTATTATTACGAAGTGTTGCACATTGTCGCCCTGAACGATTAAAAAAGTATCATAAAATATTATCTACTACTCTGACCACTGATGAAGATAATGCACATATTTTAGAAAAAATATTAAGTTGGGAAAATGAAGTTTATTTTAATGATGTATTCCATCGATATATCAGTTCAATGTGGGAGGTTAATATACAATTATTATCATGTATTTTACGTTAAGACTGTTAAGTCTAAATTAATTTCCTTAATATTTCAGCTACCAGAAATTGGCAATTTTGTGACTATCATATTTAAAAAACTTGATCTTGATATTATTAACCAAGGCGAAATTGAAAGAATGTTTTTAATGCCTAAAGAATCTACAACTATGGGTAAAATCATGACTACTCTTTTGATGCCAGTAAAAAAAACAAAATTTATTGGTCAAGTCATGCCATATAAGGTTTGGTCTGAAAAACTTTCAAAAAAAGTATCAGGTTGGTGTAAAGTATACCACGCAAAAAAACAAAATAAAGTTGTTGTGAGTAATGATTTTACTTTAAACAAATTTCTTTTTAATATTTATGTGGAGTAAGTAATAACCAATAAAAAAAATGTAATGTTCAGGTAATGAATTCACTGGGCATCCATCCAGATTTTTGGGCTGTTGTGAATGAAAAGAATCCTTTAATTGAAAAAGACTATAGTGAACTCTCATATTTCAGGAAAGTTTGGCTTGTAAAAGCACTTTGTGATTATGTTACTGTGAGTTTAATAACTTATAAATGTATTATTAATCAGAATCCCTAAAGTGTTAAAATTATTGTTATTTATGTATATGGTTTCTATTTTGTATACATTTGTTTTAGATTAAATTTAAAACTATTAATGATATTGTGACCAATTGTAATGAAAGACAATGTACAATATGGAAGAATGATTTGGAAACTGAGGAATATTTCTTTTTTGATTCAATGCCAGATTTAAGGATATATTATTACAACATTCCATATGATGAAGTAATTAATTCATAATTGTTAAGAAGACGTCACACCCGCATGTGTTGTCTCCGTCTTACACACGTACGTAGACAAAACGCGTTTACGCAGTGTGAGTAGAACTCTTTCAATTTTGGTTTTAGAGTATAAATACGTATTATAAAATTGAATTGTGACAATATTTCTGAAGGCAAGTTGTTGCATTTTTTCCATTATTCCTATTATAACGTTCATTATATTGTTTAGAAATAACAAAAATTTCAACATTTTTATAATACCTTTAACTTTTCAAAATTACATTTTTTTTTAAAAATTGCTAAGACTTGCCCTAAGAAATATTGTCACAATTCAATTTTATTATACATATTTTTACTCTAGAACCAAATTTCTTCGAGTTCTACTTAGACTGCGCCAATACGTTTTGTCTATGTCGTACGTGTGTAAGATTGAGATCACATAATATGCGGGTGTGACGTCTTCTTAATTATAATTTATACCTATCATTTGAATACAATTATTATTTTTTTATTTTTTTTAAGCCAAGTCTTGAATTTCTCGAATCAGTAAAAACTGAAACAGAAGAAATAAAAGTTGAAGATAATCTACCTATGAATGGTATGTACATTTCGTCAAACCTCTTTATTAATAGTTTATATTTTAAACAATATATACTAAATTTGTATAGGTGTTTCTGGGGGTTTTTGTTCGTTACAAAAAGATAAACATTTTAAGCTAATTGCTGATTCGGTAGAAGGTCTTCGGACTTTTCTTTATGAATTGGATATGGAAGGAACATCAGTTCCAGAAAACTTGATAAGCGCTCTGGAAAATTTTATTGCGAAAATTGAACCAGAAGAATATAATTTCATTGTCTTAAACAATGATTCTAAAATAAAATTATTTAAAGACTGTGAATCATATCCAGATAGAATTCAGAAGGATGAAGATAATACGTTACTTTGGGAAGAGAAAGATTCAAAGTCAATAACTCAAGGTAATATATATTTTAGATGTTCAACTTTAATTATTTTCTGGTAGAATAGTGAATCTAATTGGTACTTTAGAAAGTAAAAAATAAAAAATAAAAAATGTTTAATACATAGTATAATTTAAAAATATTTTGACTTGGAACAAACGCAGTTCAGCTCCTAAGCAATTTTTTGGAATGTTTTTTTTAAAAATGTGTGTTTTTGCATGCTTAATTTGATGTTACTTTCCAAAAAAGCCGGTCGAACTTATTTTGGAAGATATGGTCAAAAAACTTCAAAATGCACAATTTTTTCAAAAATCGCGTTTTTGAATTTAAAATACAAAAAATTTAAGATTTTAGAATTTTTTTTTTAGAAATGCTTGTAATTATATGCTCAACAATATGATGGAATCAGAATTTGCCTATCGTACTTACTTTTTATGTTATTGTTAATATACCACATAAAACTGAATTATAAAGTTATTTGATATTTCAAACATTTGCATATTTGAGAATACTCAAAATTGATTATTTTTTTTTTCATTCGATGAGTAATAACATATAATAATTTTTGGGGAAATCAGAACTAACTTATATTTTTTGGTTTGGGAGAAATTGGTTTCCACGTTGAGCTCCGCTAGTGTTTTTGGCGCAGAGCCCTCGTTGCTGCGGCAAAATTACGTACGGTCGACAAAGGCGACCCAAGCTATTTTCACCAAAAACTTATTTATGTTATTACTCATCAAATAAAGAAAAAAAATCAATTTTGAGTTTCTCAAATATGCAAATGTTTGAAATAACTTTATAATTCAGTTTTATGTGGTTTATTAACAATAACATAAAAAGTAAGTACGATAACCGATAGGCAAGTTCTGATTCCACCAAATTGTTGAGCATATAAATACAAACATAACTAAAAAAAAAAAATTCTAAAATCTTAAATTTTTTGTATTTTAAATTTAAAAACACGATTTTTGAGAAAATTGAGCATTTTGAAGTTTTTTGACCAAAACTTCCTAATTAAGTTCGACTGATTTTTTTTTAAATTACCATCAAATTAGGCATGCAAAAAACAGATTTTGAAAAAAAGAATTCCAAAATATCACTTAAACTGCCAAATGATGCATGGCCAAAAAACTTTAATTGCCAAAAAAGGTGCTGGTTTGCTATAGCCCCGCCATCCGTATAACAATATAAATAAATACATCGTATAAATATAAAATAACGAGTTTATTTATTGATTCCATAATAATAATAATAATAATAATAATAATAATTTGATGATAGATATATTGATATAATTGTGTGTGTGGGCTCCTGAGTTAGGGTCCATGAAATTGTATTCATACTAACTATGAAATAGTTTTTTATCATTGATTATTATAGGTACCTCATAGTAATGGATAATAGTACGTATTTAAGGGTCACTGTATAATGGATGGTATTAATTTTGAATTCAATGATATCATTATATAAGAAAAACGATTCTGAGCGGGGACGGTATGTCAGTCTAGGTATAAGACATATTATAAACTTTTTTAATACCTATGTATGTAATTTCGCCCCAAATTTGAACTTAAAATAAGTATAAAAATTAACTATGATTATGTATTTTTTAGATTTTTTGGTAACAGAATTAACTACTTCGTGGAATCTTGTTTTAAATTTTCAATCCTTAGATATAAAAGTTGAATATTTTATATATTTTTAACTACAAAATAATTTATTATTCAATTTTGATTTTGATAAATTTTGTTAACATTTGAACTTCAAATGCTCATAAAAAAAAAAAGGACCTATTTATTTTTAATATTTTTCAACTGCTATTGTAACAATATATCATTAAATTTTCACGCTTTTTTACCCAACAAACAAAATTTTATTGATATTTATAGAAAAAAAAAACTGAAAAAATTGAAAACTGAGAATGTCCGTAAACAGCTCAAAAAGAGTCAAAATATTTTCAACATTAATTTATGGTGTATAAAAAATAAAAATATTAACTTTCAATGAAATTTTCAAATATTTACAGTCATTCGTGTTTTAATTACAATAAAATAAGAAAATCGTCACATGAGAAATCAAGCGAATATCAAATGTTTTAAAAATAAAAATTTCAAACGCTCATAAAAATTTAATTTGACTTTCCTGTAGACGTTTTTTTTTCGATAAAGGTAAACAAATTTATGAGGAATCTTGCATTACATTTTCAAATCTTGGATTTAAAAAGAACATTTTTTACGAATTTCTAACTCAAAATAATTTGGAAATTTTCGTCATTTTTACGTATTTTGTCGATATTTGAACTTTAAATGCTTATAAAAAAAAATTGTGTATTTTTCATCTGTCTTTGAAACAATATATTAGGAGCCTTCTATTAAATTTTCAAGCTTTAGTACTCAACCACAGTTTCTTACTCAATGATGAGGTATGTTCACACCTACTCTACAGGGAGTTCTTTGATTTTATACTTTATAGTATTGTACATTCGTACTATTCTATAATTTATTTATTCAATCTTATGTTATGTATATTTTTTAAATTATAGCTCAAAATGAAGAAATTATTCTTGAGAAACGACAAAGAAAATTAATTGTACAGCCAGATTTTGATACAGTTGAATATGGTGAATCTGATGAAAATGTTAAGGATAATGATGAATCCATGTCTGATTTTACTGATTCCGATGATGAATGGGGTGCTATGAATCAGCCTAAAAATAAAGTCAAACAACCACTGCAGACTTCTTCTAAACTTCTTGAACTAGAAAGGCGATTATCGGAAGAAGGGAAAATGCTGAAATATGATACTTATAACCTATTAGATACTAATCAGAATGATGAGTTTAATGGACATAGTAAAACATTGATTTCTTCAAAAGATAAAGATGATATTTCACTTTTGGAAATGAAAGATTCTATACCAATAGCTCAAGGTAATATATATTTTTACTCAATAATAATTATTAATTTAAAATTATAAATTATAAATTAATAAATACTATAAATCTAAGTGTTCAACATAATTTTCTGTTTTTTTTTTTTTTTTTTAAAACTATTAATGTGTTAAAAAATAATAGTTAATAGTTGGACAAATAAATATGACTTCCCAATTTTGCTTACATACTAGATTAGCTTATTTCTACCAGGTTCAAACTATAAAATTAAATTATTGGTTTAAGAAACCAGTAAAGGCTACTATTAAAATGGACTTCGCCTAAATTGCTTAGCACCCTCAACAGGTGATAAATATTTTTTGAATTTAAAATTTATTAGAGTTAATATGGTAATATTAATTGTTTGTTATTTTGGAACAAGTGCACCTTACCACCCCATGCACGTATTTCCATTTTTTTTTTTTTTTTTGGAACTTATATTAACTATCTAAGAACAATGGTACAATTATTATTTTGCGATTTTTAGGCATTTACGTATCACTTTAGTTTACTGCACCTTTTAAGAATATTGATATTTTTTTTTTTGAAACTTATCTACTACGAGTTAAGAACGATTGTGCAATCAAAATTTGATAGCTGGACTTCGTTTTGAAGTTATATACAAAGGCAGTTTTCGAATTTTGAGTTTTTATACATTCGCACAACGCTCTTGTCTTTATGCTATACTGATCTATTATAACCCAAATATAAACCCCAGGGTCTAAAATTGTGGACAGATGGCTTAACAAATAAACTTAACCTTGTCAGTAAAAGTAACACAAGTCAAATAAATCCAGTCGCCAGACTCAAGGTCCTGCGGACCTCTCGTTGGATAGAGGCTCGGCTCCCAAACCCCCCGGGGCTGAAATAGCAAACTTGGTGTGGAGGAGGAGGGAGGGCGACTCCTCATGGGTCGTGGGGAGGAGAGTGTACCTGCTCTAAGGGCAGACGGATAACCTAACAAACTTAACCTCGTTAGTAAAAGTAACACAAATATAATGACTCCCGGCTCCAATTTCCAAACTAAAGGGACCTCCCCCCGCCTACCGGCTCCGGTCGCCAGACTCTATGACCAGTTAAAGTAACATAGTATATAGCGGCTCCGGTCACCGCCTCCTAAAATAGAAATAGCCAATCTGGTGTATATAAATTCTTGCATTATCACCTACCTAATAATAATTTAGGTATAATGATCATTCAATTATAAATACAATTTTAGATTATATTATATTATTATTTATAGAGAAACTAGATTTTAATACATAATTAAAATGTCATTACGTCAAGTGCTGTGTTCTAATAAAGTTAACCTCTCGTAGTCTCGTGTTTGTATACTCGTTTATTTTTTATTTAGTATGGAAACATATAATTTAATTAAAATTTTCAAAATGTTTAACTGTTCTCAATTCTAATATTGTCGATCACCTCCAGAAGTGGCTCTTTATTCCAAGAGAAAGTGACTATTTATGTCCTAAATGGCACTACTAGACACAACTAGACGAAGTAATGTTAAAGATGCATATTCTTGGAGGTAAATTAGATATACACATATTGAATGACACTATTTACCATAGGAACAAATTCTATAGTAATTAGGTATATATGTATCAAATATATTATATTTCTAGATGCAGTGAAAAATACACTGATCGACATAAAAAATTGAGTAGATATGTATATGAGGTTTCAATTTGGAAAAAACACATTTTTTTCAAATTCTCACATGTCTATTGCCAAAATTATTTTGTTAACGTATCTATAGATAAAACAAACCAACCAAACATTCATTAGGGAAGAACTTAACATACGATGGTTGATTGGGCTAATTTTTGTCGTGAGGTTACTTTTGATCATATGATTTTAAAAAGGACTAAAATCGGAGGTAACTTCATTGAAGTTGAAATTGATGAAAGTAAATTTGGCAAGGGCAAATACCACAGAGGCCATCATGTTGAAGGTCAGTGGGTATTTGGAGGCGTTGAACGGGGTACTAATCGATGCTTTTTAGTTCCCGTTAAAAAAAGGGATAAGGAAACGTTACTTGGAATTATCAAAGATTGGATTCTACCAAATACCACGATAATTTCTGATTGCTGGAAAGTATGTATTTAAAAAATAATTATGAATACAAAATGAATTCTTCAGGTACTATTTTTATGCATAATATGATTGTTTGAATGATGAAGGTTTTAAGCACTTTAAAGTCAACCATAGCATTAACTTTAAAGATCCAAATACCAATCAGCACACATACACGATCGAAGGACTATGGCGACTTGCAAAATATTCATTGCCCCAATATCAGGGCCGGCCCTAGTGATTTTTTATACGTAGGCAAAACTTAATTTTGCTGCTTCTGTGGTCTAATCATTTTTCTTCCAAATAAATAGGAGACAAGTTTTTGTTTATTTAATCAGAACTAAAGTAAAACGTATATAGTGTATATGTTACGGGCAAGGTAGGAAACCTGGGCAAATGTAAGAATGACCATTTTAATACTCAAATTTTTTCATACATTGGCCGGGCATTGTACGAGATTGCCCGGGCAAAGTGTACCCCGTCCGGATTTATGTGGGCAAAGTGAATTAATTACTGCACAGAGCAAAACCATCTAGTTACTAGATACCTATCTTGTTGTATGGCGTACGCACTATACGCGATGACGGCTGCCGATAATATGAACGGATCCGTAATTTCAACGACAAAGTGATCACATAGTTACATCACATAATTGCAAACAGTAAAGGTAATCTAGATAATATTTCATTATTTAATCATAAAACCCCTACCTATTCGAAATCGAATGATTATATTGTCACGAAGTCGCGTAGTCATTACTAGGTACTGTATTATTATATTGTACCTAATACAAATCAGTGTAAATGCAAAAAAAAATTGGTCTATTTGACTTCAGTTAAGAGGTTCCATTCTGGAGAATAGATTTAAAAATTATTAAAATGCAACTAATATTTGAAGGAAGCGTCTATTTCAAGTTTTTTTATGATAATTAAAAAATGCAGTAAAATGTTTTATTTGATTTTTAAAACATTCAATATTTAACCTATAGTGTCCAAATATAAATGGACACTGTATACAATGCCCGGACAATCTTAACTTATTCCAACTTTGCCCTCGAAAAACGGGCATTGTATACAGTGTTAATTTTTATTT
>NC_042495.1:11395571-11414649 GCF_005508785.2 Acyrthosiphon pisum | reverse complement strand
TCTATAGTGCCCTAGTCGAGCCCGAGTCGAGGGATATTTCGTTTTTTTTTGTCCGAGCGTAGCGCATCGAGGCGTGTGGTCACGCGGACACAATGCCCAATTATTTTTACTTTGCCCGTAACATATACAACTACATAATAGTAGGTTGATTTATTAGGTAAAAATAGTAAAATTACATACAATTAAAATATTTAAAATAAAATGTTTATTAATTTAACATCAACTTAAAAATTTAATTTTCGTGCTTTTAAAGCTGCAAAATCTTTGACGAGATCATCAATGTTCAAATCGTCAGCGATTTCATGTTCAATTGAATTGTTGCTAGTCCTACCAAACGGTCTTGTGAAATTGTTAAACGTAAATAGTTCTTAATAATTTAGAGAAGCTTCTTTCTGCTGAAGCTGCAGTTACTAGTATAGTTAGCAAAATTCTCAGTGCCATTTAAACATTAGGAAATATTTCTATTAATTTATTTTTGCATGTATATTGTAAAATCGCCTGTGGGTCACTCTTTTCCTTTTTTAAACGTCTGTGCAATACGATTATTTCTTCACAAAGTTCAATAGCATTGATGTCAGAACTTAATGAATCATCTGATGTAAGTGCAATTTGTAGATCTTAACAGCATTTCATTACATATTCATAATTATCAGTACTAGATATATTGTAAAGAAATGAAAACAATTGGCCACGGCCTTCAAGTTGGACAAATCGGTCGTTAAGTGACTGAATAGCTGAATCAAATATTTGATAATAAAAGTTAATTTTAAAATTTTGTTGGGGATCTATTACTGGATCATCATGGGATTCATATCCAAAAAGTGTTTTTTTTTCGCAGAGTTCGAACTTGTTCCATCGAAAAACTATCTTCAACATCCAATTCATTAGCCAATTCTCTTGCTTTTTTTAGAATTTTTTCAAAGTTTTCATCAGTACGATACTCTTGAAAAAAATGTCTAGTTTTGTTAAATTGATAAATTATTTCTGAAATATCCAATGATATTGTTTGTAACAATTTACTAGATACATTGATTTCATATAACAATTCATACTAAATTACTAAAGAACATAAAAACTTGAATAATATGTACGAACGAAGGATAATACTATAATAGTATAATACAATGTTAAAAATAAAACTTAAAATAGGTAATATTCATTTGAATTTTTTTTATATACTAAATATTTTCAATTTTTTTCATAACGATGTCAAAAATGCCGCCTTTTTAAAAAGTGTTCTTAATGCCGTCGTAGGCTTGTGCCAAAGTTGCCTACACCTTAAGCCGCCCCTGCCCAATATCATAAAAAAAAATCATTTATAGGTGGATACCTTTCAAAATTTATGTTTTTATGACAATGTAAGTAAGGCATTAAATATTGATCCGTTCACTGAGTTCTTAAAAATTGCAGGTAGTCTTTACAACCCAATTACGGTGATAATGATAAAAATTATAATGAGGGTAATGACGATAATGGTTAATGAGGATGAACTAAGTGAGAACGATACATATATTTAGAAATTATATTATATAATAAATATCTGTTAATAAACTCATTATATTATTAAAAATATTTGTGTGTTCTGTACTTCTGTTCTATTATTTATAAATCCATAGTTAAATAATTATGCTGTAAGTAACAACAACCTAGGCTTAAAAATAAGTAATAGGTACTCATTAATAATTTCATTAATATATGTCTCAAGACTCAAGGAAAAAAAATCACAAAAGACGTGATAACGTAGCGTTGCGCCGATGCGTGAAAAAACTCCAAAATTATGAACTTCCAAAGGCCATAACTTCGAAACTAAGTTCGACCGGCAAATTCTGATTACACCATTGTTCTTAAATAATTAATATGATTAAGTTCCAAAAAAAAAATCAAAAAATTTGCACGGGGTGGTAAAGTGCACTTTATCCGTTATTTTTATTGTAGGTACTTTAAATCATAAATGATAGATACAATTTAGAGTATAGAAGTGATAGATAGATGAATCATTTTTACTTAAGTGCACAATAATTTAAGGAATAGTTAATTGTTTAAGTAGGTAACTCCTACTTTAAACTAGGTTTTAAATTCCCTAAAAACTATTCAAAAATTACCAAAATATTGTTATAACAATTTTCTAGCAAACAAAAATACAAACTTAATGAAATAAACGTAGTTATGATGTATCACCAACTGACCAATTACTTGTTACTGATCCAAGTCTCAGAGGCATATAACAGCCTTAAACGGTAGATAGATAAAGACATTACCAACATTATCGATTTTGTTTTTTAGTGTAACTCTAAATTAAATAACTGTAGATAGATGTCATTTTTCACTGAATGTTTATATTAGAAATTCCTATACATCATACTACATAAGCTTTGATAAGCTTTAAAAATTGAATACAAGATTCCCCTTAAGTTTCATACACCTATCAAAAAAACAATAAGTTTACCAGAAGGTCAAATTATTTTGAGAGTGTTTGAAGTTAGAAATTGGATATTCAATCATAAATAAACAAATTCTCAAAAAAAATTTTCTTATTTTGTCCTTATCCAAAAATTAATAACTGTAAAAACTAATATTATAGACTGACAGACCGTTTACGCTCAGAATCGTTCTTCGTATACAATGATTTTATGTCATTGAATTCAACTGTTTAAATTTAACACATACATTACAGTGACTTTCTAGACACCCAATGTACAGCAGAGCATTATCCACTTTCCCGCTTTTTTTTTATCGAGATTAAAGTGTAATATAACTGCTCAACATAGGCGCAAATAGGGGGGGGGGGCTTTAGGGGCTAAGCCCCCACAAAAATATCCATAGCCCTCCCAAACATTGCCTACATTTTGTTTTAAGCTTATTCAATATTATCAAAGTAAGGCCCTATTAGCCCTATTAGCCCCCCAAAACTCAAACGCTATTTGCGCCTATGCTGCTCAATGATAATATGTGAACCATTTCTTCCTTTTAGTTTATTCATCAAAAATGTGCCCTTCTTCTTAATATGAAAAAGAATAACTATAACAATTAAATTATCTATTGTTATATGTTTTAAGGGGACTGCTGTTATCTATATTTTAAAGAGAAAAATATAGGCTAGTTTATTATATATGACAGTATTTTCGTGACTAGTCAGTAACTTAATATTCATATATGTTTAATCAGATCATTTTATCCTTGCACGGGTGTATAAACGGTTTATTGTTAAATGGTGCTCATCATAATATATTTCTGTACCTACTAGCACATTTCAAAGAATAGTATGGTCACTTTTTTTCTAACAATGCATTGAATATACTCAACAATAAAAAAATATTATCTCCTGACAAAAATGTAGGACTTTGGTCACCGGGTTTTGATTTATTAGCAAGTTAAACATTATTTTATCTAAAGAAATTTAAATAAACGTAAAAATGATATTTAATATTTTAACTTTTGATAAGATTCTATTTTTTTTTTTTTTAAATTATACATGTTATTAATTTTAATGATTTTTCAATATTGTATGATATTTTTTTTATAGTTTAATATGTTGCTTTATGATGCATTTTATATTCTAGTTGTATCAATGTCCAATAATTATTAGTAAGGCTCTGAAGTTGATGACCTTAAAAACAATAAAAAAATGACCTAAAAAATTGCAAATATTAGTTTTAAACTAATAAAAATACATTTTTTTTTAAATATTTTACTCTATTTCACTATAAAATTCTATATAAATTTATCAAGGCTTCGAATTGCTCAAAATATGACAAAAATGTCTTTTAAAAATGAAATAAAATAATAAAATGTAGGTATAATAATATTCACTACAAAACGACAACGACAAATGTAATCGGCGATATAAAATCGGATAGGTACTTAGTCTGTGGTAATTTCCAAGTTTTAAGTTATCGGCATAATGGTCGACAAGAAAAAATAAGAAGTGAACTAGTGTGAAATCAGTAAAAGTAACTAAAAATGTGGGAAAATGACCTAAAAATGTCAAAAAATGGCTTAAAAGTAATTAACACCAAAAAATGCAAAAAATTGGAAAATAAAAATTAGTTATTCATACTTTATTTTATACAAACAGTTTAAGCTAACATTATTATTTTTTTTTATTTAGCTCAGAATACAGAAATTATTTCGCAGAAACGCACAAGAAAATTAGTTGTAAGGCAAGATTTTGAAATTGATAAGTATTATGAATCTGAAGAATATCTTAGTGAAAATGATGTTAAATCCATATCTGATTTTACTGATTCTGAAGACGAATGGGGTGTTATGAACCAGCCTAAAAATAAAGTCAGACAACCACTACGAACCCCTTCTAGACTTGTTGAATTAGAAAAGCAATTAAGGGAAAAGGAAAAGGGAAAAAGGGAAAAAGATAAAATTTCAGAACACAATACAAATAAAGTGTTTGGTACTAATGACAAAGATAAATCTATCAAATCAGTTGAATTACTAAAAACTCAAAATGAAGTAATATTTAATAATACTGATACATTCGTTAATGGTCATAATAAAAGATTAGTTGATACTAATAATATAGATAATATTCATAGTTGTGAAGAAATCGTATTAATTGATAGTGATAAAGAAGAAAATGAAAAACCACCTGGTGGTTTAAAACAAGTAGAAATTATAAATCTTGATGAAGATATGCAGAACGATATTGAAATTCTTAATGATAATTTTGAAACATCAATCTCTACACAAGTACAAACTGAAAATAATGTTAGAAAAACCAATGAACAAGGCAATTATAAACAAATAGAATCTGCTGTTATTTCAATAGAAGATGATGATCAAATTATTATTAGTGATGATGAAGATGATATTCAATTTATTTCTATGACTGTAAAACCCAAGAGTACACCTCCAAATATTAATAAACCTTGTAGTTTAAAAACTAATTTAAATAAATCATACAACTCTGTTTCTACAAACAGGCAAACAACACCTACCAATCATATTAAACATCAAGCAACATCTTCTATCATACATAAACTTTCACAAAACGTTACTATTATGCCAGCAAATGTTCATGTACCAAAAGGTATTGAGGTTACTATGGTTAAAACACCGCAGAGAAGGATAGACTCCCATTTTAATTCAATCAAAAGGAGGTCAACCATGGCAAATAGCCATCTAACAAATAATCCTTCAATAATTAATGTAAAATGCGAAATTATTTCAAAGCCAAATTTAAATGGAGAAGTTAAGTTTTATGTTAGATTACCCAATGGAAAAGAACATCCGGGTCCTAATGAGCTCATCAATCAATACCTAAAACAACACAATAACCAATTACCTGATTATTGGTTAGTACCATTACCAGTGGAAGTTGCCAAACAATATGGTATTAACTAAAATAAATAAATTATCTTTATCTAATATAAAAATAAAATCCTTATTCTTATGATCTCTAAGTATTTTTTTTTAAGAATTTTTAGCAGTAAAATAAAAATGTTGACATTTTTTTATGATTTTATTAATCTTATTTTTACATTGTTAATATTGTTTATAATGTAAGTTGAATAATATATTTTGATACAAAAAGTAATTGATTAAACTTAATAATTATGTATAAATGTTAGTGATGTTTGTTGCTAATAATGAATTTTTTTTATTACTATGTTTAATTTCTATCTAATTGTATGATACTATAAGTATGTATGTACAATGTACTACAATGTTGACTTATAAGTTTAAAAGTTATTATATGTTAATATGTAACAATTATATAAAACATAATAATTATTATTATACAATATACACAATGTTATGTTAAAAATTAATTTAACGTACCTACTGTATTGTTAATTAAATAATAAATTACTAATAGTAATACAAATAAATTATGAAATATCCTAAGAAATAGTGTGTCTCCACTTAGAAACTTTTTTTTTAGGCAATAATTATCCAACTGCACGATTGGGCATTTTACCTGTTTTGTATTCAAAATCCACATCATTTTTGGGCATTAAAATAATAATAATATATATAAGAGTAGCTGTAGAGTTGGTATGCTTTAACAAGTGGCGTATTTACGGAGCGGGGGTCCATGGGGTCCAGACCCTCCCCCCCCCCCCATTGACACCATAAATACCTATCATAACATCTAATATATATATTAATATATTTACCACTGGCTTGAACACACTAATCTCAGGAACTACACGTTCATATTCAACATTTTTTTTTGTATTTTATAGCCCTATTATTGGTGGTTATAGCCTATTAAAATGTATGGGTTATCACTTGTATAGCATCACGCAATTCAACCAATGATCACACATACATTTTAGTTTCAGGTAACAAAAATTGAATAATTTTTTTTTATAACTAATCATTGAGTACCTACATATCTTACAATAATATATTATACATAATGATATAACACGGTATAGAAGATACCAAGTTGGGAAAGCAAGCTTTATCCATAGACCTTATACTAAGTATAACGATTCAATTATTCCTGATGAAGTGCTAATTTAACTATCCAATAAAAAAAGGATACTAGAATTTTTATTATAAATAATTAGAAATATAATATATATATTATTCTATACATACTATGTGCATATTAAATAGTAACTGCCATGAGTTATGTAAATCTTTGTATATGTTATATTATTTTGCCTATTAATATTTATACGTGTAATGTGTTTAATTGTTAGGAAAATGGGTAGTTTTAAAGATTAACTTTAGGGACCCCCCCCCCCCCAGTGCATATTTGAATGTACGCCACTGGATATATTATTAACAAAACAAAATAATATTAAAAAAACAGTATAAATATTTTATTGATTAATTGAATAATTAAAAATATGTCCATATACAAAGGAAACGTGTGTGCTGTTAATAGCTGCAAGAGACGGTCTCCATGTTTTGGGTATAGTTTTTTTAGATTTCCTAAGGATCCTGAGCGGTGAGTTGTCAAGTATTTACACAATTATCTTCTATACCGACATACCGTGGATATAATACGGGGTGTAAGACCTGACAGATGAAATAACTTTTGTTCTTATCAACATTTTTATATTTTGCTATAATTCAAAAACTAATGACCATAAACCACGGACTAAGATATACTAAGTATATCTTAGTCCATGCCATAAACACTTGAGATTTATATCATATGTTTATTTTATCAATTCCTATACTTAATAAAATTTTCGAAATATTTTGACTTGTTTTAAGCTGTATACGGACAGTATAAAATTTTAATTTTATAATTTATTAATTTTTAGTATCAATAAAATTTTATTTGTTGGGCCAAAAAGCGTCAACATTTAATATAAGGCTACTGATAAATTGCTTAAATAGCCTTATTATGTGACCTAGTTGATGCAACAAATTAAGATTCGTGGTTGGTGCATTGGTAGGTCTAAATTCCATACTCCCATTAGTGTTGAAAAGCGCCGAGAAAAACAAAAGAAAAAAGGTGAGTAAGTGGATGTCGCTCTGCTGTACAGCAGGTTACAAGTGGGTAACTGTATAATGGATGATATTAAATTTGAATTCAATGATATAATATCATAAACAAAATATAAACAACGGAAACTATAAATGTCTGTAAACAGCTCAAAATAAGTCAAAATATTTGGAAAATGTTATGGTGTATAGAAAATGCTAATATAAACACTCAGTCAAAATTGTATGTACCTACATCATTTGTTTTAAAGTTGCGCTAAAAACCAAAATCGATTTTCTCGAAAACAGATTTTGCGTAAAAATGCCCGTTATGAGACCACCCATATATAAATCGTACGGTAATCGTAAACGATATTCGTGATTTTGCAAACCAATTACCATTACGTACATTTACCTTTTTTGGCATCTCTTATTAACATTGCATTTCCAAAATATTTCTTTTCCAAAATATAACTTTGCCAAGTGATTGTTTTGACAAATCCGTACACTTGGCAACACTCCGTGTTCTTGAAGAAATTGCACAGCTTCCTTTTCTGAAGATGTCAAATTAAAAAAAATCATGTTGGCTAGGTAGTCGTAGCGCGTAGTACTATACAGTAAATAATAACTGACGGACGTAATAAGGACGGCTGTCGACTGACTGACGACATAAATACCTGGTCTGATGGCAAGATACGTGGATAGTAAATACTAAATTGTACATCGAAAATAAAATTAAATTGTCAATTACGATGATACAGATTACAACGCGGGAATGTACATTTTTAAATAGAATCTAACAGGTAGTCTTGGAAATATTTGGGTAGTCGAGATAACGGGTGTTTTCACAGGTAGTCTTGGAAATACTTGGGTAGTCGAGATAACACATAAGACCCCGTTTTCCCTTAATTTTTCTTTTGTTTTTCACGTTGCTTTTGAAAACTACTGGGCAATTTTTACTTTTGACCGCCCCAAAGTACCAACTAGATTCACTTAAAATACCGTTGAAGAAAATCCAAGCACTTTTACTGTCCTAAAAGATGATGACAGACATAGAAAAAAAAACACATCATTGTAAAATCAATACATTCATCGTTCCACTCAGAATCTAAAATAAGGAACACTGGGAATTTTTACACTAAAATCGGTTTTTGACAAACTCGATTTTAAGTTTTTGATTTAACTAAAATAAATGACAGTAGATACTTAACATTTTCACTGGTGTCTGGTTGTATAAATTATCATTTTCTATACAGGATAAAATTTATTATTAATATTTTTTGGATTTTTTTGAACTGTTTACGGGCATTTTCGGTTTCCAATTTTGTTTGTTTTATATTGAACGATGAATGTATTGATTTTACAATGATGTGTGTTTTTTTAAAAAATTTTTTTTGTGTCTATGTACACGATAAGTAGTCGAAATAATGTTTCGATTTTGAACTTCAATATCTTGTTAGATGGGAAAGTGAATATTGTTGGTGCAATAGGCAGGTCGAAATTTAAAATTCCAAATAGTTTTCAAAAGCGCCGGGAAAAACAACATAAAAAATAAAAAAAAACGGAAATTTTTAAAAAAAATTGGTTTTCCACAAAATCAATTTTGATTTTTAGTGTAACTCTAAAACAAATGAACGTATATACATGAAATTTTACCTGGTCGTTTACATATATCGTTTTATATACACGATGAAATTTTAAAAATATTTTGATTTGTTTTGAACTGTTTAGGAACATTTTCTGTTTCAAAATTGATCAGTATTTTTTTATGAATGTCTATAAAACTTTATTTGTTAGCTAAAAAAGCTTGAAAATGTAATACAAGGTTCCTTCTAGATTGTTACAATGACATTTGAAAAATATTAAAAATCCTTACTCACAATTTTTATTTATAAGCATTTAAAGTTCAAATATTGACAAAATAGTTTCGTAAAAATTACGACAATTTGCAAATTATTTTGAGTTAAGAATTCATGAAAAATTTTCTTTTTTAAAATCTAAGATTCAAAAATGTAACACACGATTCCTCGTATGTTTGTCTACCTAAGTATATAAAAAAAATATGCCTACAAGAAAGTCAAATTAAACTATTATGAGCGTTTGAAATTCATATTTTTACAACATTTGATGTTGAAAGAAACAAACTCGATTTCTCATGCACCTAACGATTTTCTTATTTTGTTGTAATTAAAAAACGAATGAATATAGACACTTGAAAATTTCACTGAATATTTATATTAGCATTTTCTATACACGATAACATTTTGAAAATAATTTGACTTTTGTTGAGTTGTTTACAGACATTGTCAGTTTTCAATATTTTTAGTTTTTTTTTCTATAAATATCAATAAAATTTTATTTGTTGGGTAAAAAAAGCGTGAAAAACTAATGCAAAGCTCCTGATATATTGTTACAATAGCAGTTGAAAATTATTAAAAATACATAGGCATAATTTTTTTTTATAAGCATTTGAAGGTGAAATTTTGACAAAATTTATCAAATTTTAATTTGAAAAATTATTTTGTAGTTAAAAATTTATAAAATGTTCAATTTTTGTATCTAAGAATTGAAAATTTAAAACAAGATTCCACGTAAGTAATTAATTCTGTTACCAAAAAACCTAAAAAATACATTTACACAGTTTATTTTTATAGTCATTTTAAGTACAAATTTGGACGAAATTACATATTAAAAACCTAGGATTACTATTTTAGTTATTTTGTTGTGATTGTATAATATTATTCGTGGGTACTTGAAACTTCTAAAGTATACTATTATATATATATGATAGTACCACGGTTTTTTGTTGATGTATAACGCGTTATAAGTACCTAATAGATATTATGATATGATTAATTTGGAATTTATTATAGGTACCTATTATAGGTCAATTTTTTTTTAATACCATAGATAAGTATATATATGTCTAATACATAGACTGATATACCGTCTCCGCTCAGAATCGTTTTTCTTATACAGTGATATTATATCATTGAATTCAAATTTAATACTGTCCATTATACAGTGACCCACTTCTAACCTACTGTACAGCAGAGCGACATCCACTTACCCACCTTTTTTTTTTTTATTCGAAGTTGAACATAAAAAGGCAAGCTATACTAAAATTATTTTATAAATAAGCTTATTATAATACTTAGGCCATAAAAACTTTGAAAAAAATTGGATGAAATCAGGCAAAATGACATAGCAGTGTTTATTATTATATTATTTTCATATTTATATTATTATATTAATTATGTTAAAATATATTTCTAAAGTATTGTTATTTATAATAAAATAATTGATTAATTTTTATAATTTATTTCTATCGCCCAGTATACAATGGTTGTTTATACAAATGTAGTGTATGAGCCCCCCCCCCCACTATTGAATTCTAGTAAATTTTCAGAACCCACCCCATAAAAATTTCCTGAGAACGCCACTGCTAGTTTCATCTGCACCCTGGTACTTAATCAATAACAATCTCCACAAAGATCTGAAAGACCAAAATGTTAACCAAATCTCCTAAATATTATATTATAGGTACCAGATTTTACAACAAACTTGAACAATACACAAATCCACTAATCTCTAAATTATCAATCAACACACTCCCTGATAACCCGCACTGCAGACTTAAAAGACAATGGTTGATTGGTGTAGAGATCTGCTTCTAGTAGGCGAGCAGGATTACTGTCACTTTATAGGGTGTTACCACTGGTTACCTATCCTCCCTAATCTCATGATTCATGTTAACCACTATTATTTGTCACTTATAAAACCTACTCATTGTACAAAAAAATGTATAGATTGTAAATTTATTTCAGTATAATAATTAAAAAAATAAAAAATACTAGCATTCGAGTTAAGATTTTGATTTAGGTACTTTTTCAGATTCATATTTTAAATTCTTAGGTTCCCTAGTATTTGGTCTAAGTATATTAAATTACTTAATTGTCGTTTTCAAAACTGTTTTCAATCCCTTTTCTATTTAGAACAAACATTTTTCCAAATTTTTCTTTACAAAAATGTTCCACCACAAAATTCTCTATAAGTAATATTTTCAATAAAAAAGCCCTCAACGGGTATATCTCTAAAACCTAGGTATGTTCGAAAAAGTGACATTTTTCATTTTTTTTTCTACTAACGTATAGATTGCTATTTAAATAAATAGTATAGCGTAGTTTGAGAGGTGAAAATAAGCTCCTTACTTTTTAAAATCTAAGTAACATAATTGTCGTTTTAAAAACTGTTTCTTTTTTCCTAGTTAAAACTAACATTTTTTTTTCAAATTTTTCTTTGGAAATTCTCAATCATCATTATGATCCCCAAACCTGGCAAACCCCCCGACTCTCCCGAATCATTCAGGCCCATTAGTCTTCTTCCACTATTTTCAAAAATTTTTGAACGAATTATCCTAAAACGCATACTTCCTATCATCGAAGCTAGCATACCTAATACCCAATTTGGATTTCGTCATAATCACTCTACAATACACCAAGTCCATCGTCTAGTGGATAAAATATCGTACACTCTTGAAAAAAAGCTTATTTGCACAGCTGCCTTCCTCGACGTATCACAGGCATTCGACAGAGTATGGCATGAAGGCCTACTCTTCAAACTCAAATCTATTCTTCCGCCATACTATTTTCTATTATTTAAATCCTATTTAGAAAACAGACATTTTGCCGTTCGATCTGGCTTCTCCTTATCTGAAGTATCACCAATCCATGCAGGGGTACCTCGTACCTCAAGGATCTGTAACAGCACCTCTACTCTTCAATTTATTCACCTCAGATCAACCTACCACCCCCAACACTACAACTAGCGACTTTGCCGACAACAAGGCGCTTCCAGCGATCCATTCCGACCCTGAAATAACCTCAAACCTCGTACAAAATCATCTCAATCTACTATCAACCTGGTATAAAGACTGGGGAATAAAAATCAATGAAACAAATTCCATCCATTGTACGTTCACACTAAGGCAAATAGTCTGCCCTCCCATCTACCTCAACAATGTACCTCTCCCAACCGCCCAAAATGTTCGATACTTAGGTCTACATTTAGATCGCAGGTTAACTTGGGCAACTCACACCCACAACAAGAGACTTGCCTTAAATAATTGCTCTCGCCAATTACGATATCTCCTCACATCACAACACATCAATTTAAAAAACAAGCTACTATTATACAAACTCTTACTCAAACCGATCTGGAGATACGGTATCCAATCAAAATGTCTCCGTCAAATAACTAAAGCTCCCTACTATGTATCTAACGACACTCTACATAAAGATCTAGCCATCCCAACAGTTCAAAATGTTGCAAAAACTTTCTACAAACGCACACACTCCAAGTTCCACAGCCATCATAATCCCCTGATTTCCCAGCTATTCACCAACGCTATTCCTGGTGACCCCAGAAGGCGTCTAAAACGTACCTGGTGTCGTGACCTATACTAATTTAAAATTGTTCATACCTCTGCCTCCCCTAATCTTATAAGCCTGCCCTCTCTTACTAGCAAATTAAAATCCTAACCTTAAGTGCCTCGAATGGGCGGCTTCTTATCTCCAGCCACTCAAGCCATATCACCTCCATCACATGCACTTATTATAAAACAACATTTACAGATTGTGTATACTTAAATAAACGATAAAAAAAAAAAATTTTCTTTGCAAAATTATTACTCAACGCTGCCTTTAACTATCTAGCTAAGTTTTGAAGTTCGCTCAGAAATCCTTTCACTACAGAATTCTTTTAAAGTAAAATTTGTAATAAAAAAGCCTTCAACAGCCAACAGGTACCTATGTCGACAATACCCAACATTTTTCAATTTTTTTGCCGCTAACGTATAGATCACCATTTAAATAAATAGTATAGCGCAGTTTGAGAGGTTAAAATAAGCTCTTTCCTTTTTAAAATTTAAATAACTTAAATATATAGGTATTACTGTATTCGTGTATTAGGTAGAACTGGTATGGGTATTTATACATTGATTTTAAACATTTTAAACACTCTAAATATATAATATACCTCAATAGATCTATTCATGCATACTTTTATTGGCTTACATTTTTGTTTTATAATTATTTAGTGTAATTCGTATAGGGACTATAGATATACGTCCATATATTTTAAGAATGTTTAAAATTCATTATCTTCATGAAAAATATGTTTTTTTAAATAATGCATTATAGTGCAATATACACTGCATCGCTGCAGATATGGATATACTAAGAACTTAGATTAGGTAATGAAATAGATAGGCACGTATTACCTGCATATAATTATTATACTGTAGACGATGATAAGTCACACACCGCCAAGCATTAGAAGACATGGATACGCAAATAAATTAGATTAATATATAGATAGACAAATTATATGTTGTATTAATATATATAATAAACATAATATAGGACATATAGGTACCTATATTATACCTTATAAGTAAATAAGATTGACTATGTAATTAACACATACGACGTACATATTATACGTGATTTCGTGAGCAAATTCACTTATCTGAATATAATATTATCTATAGGTACAACCTTGAACTAATCTCAATAAAAAACATATATAATAGTATAGTGTAGGTGATTGATATAATATACTATAGATACCTAAACCACACCTTTACGCTGTATATTACTCGGGAGTCAGGACTGAAGACTCAGGGCAGTTGTAATATACACATATATAAATATAGGTAAATTAATATATATTATATAAATATATAACCTTATATGTCCTTATATAAGAATCATGCGGCCTTCTCCTTTTAACTCTAACAATCTATCATTATTACTACGGTACAACATTTGGTTAAGTTAACAAACATGAACATAATATTCTCAATAATAAAAAAAAAAGTCGGGGGGAATGAAAAGTGGCTGCTAGCGATATGATAGCAACCTTCATTTTCTTCAAAAACAAGGGTTCTATAACTCGTATACAACAATACATTCTAATACGTTTGTATTATGTAATTGTATCTTTATCTAATACATTTCAAAATGCGCGCGCTTTATTTTGCGAAAGTATCACAACAATTCACCACCAGAAGCGCGTGCATCAGTGGCCACTTTTCATTCTTCCTACTTTTTTGTTATAAAGTTCATGGTAACAAAGCACAAATTATTGTGATAACTGATATCGTTTATCACGGGGAATCCTAGGATACGTCACACGACTCATACGTAGCAACTAGCAAACTGCCAAAGTACCCATTAGCTACTAATTGTCTAGTAAGAACAACTACTGACAACTAACAACGTCCCGACTCCCGGTAGTCGGTATATAGTATAATTATAATTTATACTATGTTTATTTCCAACATTTCTCGCAGTGTTAGTATTTATATAATATAGTGTCTTTATAAGTTACTACTATAGTATTATAGAGTATTAGTGTGGTTACTGGTTAATATTTTAATAACGACTAACTAATTGATCGTTGATCACATGTTTCATAATAATATTATATTGATCTACGTAGCTACAAACTTCTCATTATGACGAATCTCGTGCAACTTTAATATTATTTTTATTTAATCTCATTTTGCTTACTATAATACAGTTTTTAACATTAAAATTAAAATGTATTCATTTTTATTAAAATTGAGTGTAATTACTGGCTTGTTCATCACTGTCTGTGCAAAGTCTATTCGTGAAGTTGGTTTGCATGAAGAATTTCTCGATGAACGATATTACAATACTACTGAAATAGCTAATCTACTTTATAAAATTGAAAAACAAAATCCAATGATAGCCAGAGTACATGAAATCGGTGAATCATCATTGGGTCAGAGTATTTTAGCCATTGAAATAACATCTAATATTGGACAAAGTAGAAGAATTCTGAAGCCAATGTTTAAGTACATAGCAAATATGCACGGAGATGAAACAGTTGGTTTGCAATTGTTATTATATTTAGCTCAATATTTGACATCGCTTTATGGTTCAGACGATCGTGTATCTAGAATTGTGGATACGACTGATATATTCCTGATGCCTACACTTAACCCAGATGGTTATTCTGCTTCACAGGTAGTTTTTTTTATTTATTTGATTAAATTAATTAGTCATAAGGTTAGTATAACTTTATAGTTGTATATTTTTATCTTAGGAAGGTGATTGCAATTCTCAAAAAGGCTATGCTGGCCGAAATAATGCAAAAGGTGTAGACTTGAACAGAAATTTTCCACAAATAGATAAAAAGTCTTTTAACATGCAACAACCAGAAACCAGAGCAGTTATAGAATGGATTCTTAATAATCCATTTGTCTTGTCAGCAAATTTTCATGGTGGTGCTGTTGTAGCCAGCTATCCTTTTGACAAGTATTATTATAGGTATGTAAACATATTTAATTAGTACCTATTAACAGTTTCTATTAAATGAAAAAGTAGTGTGTTTAAAATGTAAAAAATTACTAGGTAGATAATTTGTATAAATATTACCTTGAGAAAAATTGTATAGGTACAGCTTAAAATCTTAATCCTTATTTTAAAAATTTAAAATTACTTTTTGACTCATTAATTATTCATATAACTAAAGGTACCTATGCACATTATAAATTAATACTAATATATTCTATTTGTTTTTAAAAATACAGATAATACCTAATTAAAAATAATGATAGTAATATTCTTCTACTTATTTATTATTTTTTAAACATTCGTACTTAAACGATATGCATGATGACAATTTTTAAGTATCATTATTTTAGACTCGGTGTTTTATATTGCTATGAATATGTAAAATATTTAATATATTATATTAACTTAATATTGCCGAAACTAGATTTCAAATTCCTTGGTATTTTCCTAACCAAATTCTCCGTTATATTACAAATATCTCCATGGTACTTTAATACGTATATTATTTAAGTATTTTTATTTTCAAAAGTTATTTAGAAAAATAAGAAAATTCTAATAAATAGCATATATTTAAAAAAAGAAATACATACAATTCTGTTTACATTTTTTCAAACAATTTTAAAAGTAATTAAATTAATTATAAATTTACTAAGTATAAGTAAATCAAATATCTGCATACGATTGAGATTGATTTAGACAAATATTATCTGTTTTAATTCTTTACCAAACATACCTATTATTCTCATGAATATCAAAAACTTAACCTGCTCCAACTTGATAATATTTTAATTTTTTAAAATTAGGAGGAATCAAGTGTATCTTATCTGATTTTTAAACACAAGTAGTGATTTTATATATTCCATTCGCCTTTGTTTTAAAAAGTTTGAATGCACATATTAATTACAGCAAGCGGTTCTAAACATAGAATAATGTTCATTAGCCATTGCAACCCTTAGTAATAAAAATATAAGTAGCACAAAAAATAAATAAATTCAACAGACGTTAACTAGCTAATAATGATCTGTGGAAAGTATCTATCTTATTTGTTTTAATAAACAAATAGTTATAATTTATATTACACATATTTTAGATTCAGATAATTTTTAATGAAGTACCTATATTTATATTATATTTATATATATTTATTTTAATACGTTTGTTTGATAATCCTCAATAAGATTAGTGTGTTGATATGCCATAAATATCAATAATTTAACCATTTTATTCATAATTAATAATGTTTGTTAAGCATTTTAATTGCTGTTTGATAAATGATATCTAATGAATAATTATATTTGTAATATATAATATGATTGGTGTTAATTTATAAAGTTAATTGTATTCAGTGCAAAAGCTCAGATTACTGTTCAGCCTACTTACATTTGTATGATTGTACTAAATACAGTCAATTTGTCAGCTGAAATAATGTCATCAAAAATATTGTTGGCCTTCAATATACAATATACCAATTTGGTTTTTTTTCATTCATTAGAATATATACAATTTTTAAGTATACAATTTGTGTTTTGCTAACATAAAAATTATTCTTAAAAAATCAAAAACTTAATTTAAATTAACTTAGTGTTGATTTTCACTCGATTTCAATATTTTTAGGTTCTAAGTGGTGCGATAAATGTATTGATTTCAGTATTTTACAATGATGTGTATTTTTTATTTTTTGTGTCTGTTACCTTTTTTATTAGTAAAAATGCTTTGACTTTCTACTTCTGCATCTTTTTTGATAGGAAAGTGATCTAGTTGGTACTTTGAGGGGTTAAAAGTACAAATTTCTAATAATTTTCAAAAGCGTTAGGAAAAACCAAAAAAAGAATTGAGGAAAATGGGATTTTTTTAGTAAACACATTACAACAAAATCGATTTTGTTTTATTCGGTGCAACTTAAAAACTAATAACTGTAAATACTTTGTCAAAATTTGATGAAATTCATCAAAATCTATTCTGCTAAATGGTAATATACATGTTTGATTAAAAAATGTTTGGCTGAAATGTTGGTCGGAAGCAATATTTTCAGCTTTTTATGCGCCCAATAAAATATCTATTTCAGTTTGACAAGACTTATACATACCTAATTAATTGTATTGATTTGAATGGAAATAATCAGAAAATTTACATTAGCTTTATGTCTTATCGTTTACTGAACAGCAAAACTGCCAACTGGTTACTTATTTTTAAGGGTATCGATGCTGGCATTTTTATATTTTAGTCATTACCTGAAATACAATACTTTTCCACTTATCTACAGCTCGACACCTATTTAGGAGGGATTGATGCGGTGTATTATATCAATGAAAATTACTTCACAGGAAAAACTCTCATGCCCTGTACTAGTTTTGTTAACTTTTTTTTTTATTTTAAAGGAGAGAACATTTTTCAGGTTGCATCAAAAGCAGAATTTTCATTTTACTATAGATAGTGGTAGAAAATTATGTTTGAAAATCCTGCTTTGATCCAACATGCAAAATGTTCTCTTATTTTATATAAAATAAAAATTAACAAAAGCCGACTATTCTATAGGAAGTGAGATATATTCCTGTAAAGCATGTTTTCGTATTAAAGCTCTGACACCCTCAAGTCGTGAAGACATGAAGATTACCTAAAATTATCTTACAGTTATTATAAATGTAATTTATAATAATAATTCGCATATTGCTATTTTGTAAATTATAATTAAAATTATTCACTTGTGTAAGTTCTTTCTTTAACTTAGTAGATTTTCACAACATTTTAGTATATATATATTTTTTTAAACTGTTTTAATAAATATGATCAAAATGATAGATATCTTGAAAATGTAAAAACTTAAATTGTATCTCTGAAAAATTTTTTTTAATCTTATGGCATTTAATTCGAATTACCAAACTTATTACTGTTTACTTGATTTGCTACAGAGATTCTACGGCCATGGCTGTTGTGTGATACAACAGTACGGGATTTTTGGGACACTGTATTTTTTCTAATAACTTTTTAATTCAATAAGAAAATGTACAATATAAAAAACGAGAACAATTTATAATAAGCATAGAATAGAGAGAATACAAGACATGGTAGGCTGATAAAATATGTCATCCAGATGTGGGTAAGTAGATGTCGCTCTGCTGTACAGTAGGTTACACGTGGGTCACTGTATAATGGATTGTATTAAACTTCGAGTGAATATCCAATCTTGTAAAAATATAAACTTCAAACGCTCATAAAAATTTAATTTGACTTTCTTGTAGACATTTTTTTTTTTTTTTTGATAAAGGTAGACAAACTTATGAGGAATCTTG
>NC_042495.1:11388262-11395521 GCF_005508785.2 Acyrthosiphon pisum | reverse complement strand
TCTATAGTATTAAAAAAAAATTGACCTATTATAGGTATCAATAATAAATTCTAAATTAATCATATCATAATATCTATTAGGTACTTATAACGCGTTATACATCAACAAAACACCGTGGTACTATCATAGATATATAATAGTATACTTTAGAAGTTTCAAGTACCCACGAATAATATTATACAATCACAACAAAGTAACTAAAATAGTTATTCCAGGTTTTTTAATATGTAATTTCGTCCAAATTTGAACTTAAAATGACCATAAAAATAAACTGTGCTAATGTATTTCTTAGAATTTTTGGTAACAGAGTTAAATATTTACGTGGAATCTTGTTTTAAATTTTCAATCCTTAGATATAAAAGTTGAACATTTTATAATTTTTTAACTACAAAATAATTATTCAATTTTAAATTTGATAAATTTTGTCAATATTTCACCTTCAAATGCTTATAAAAAATAATTGTGCCTATGTATTTTTAATATTTTTCAACTGCTATTGTAACAATGTATCAGGAGCCTTGTATTAATTTTTTACACTTTTTGGCCCAATAGATAAAATTTTTGATTTTTGAAATTATTGATATTTTTAGATAAAAAACTAAAAAAATTGAAAACTTACAATGACCGTAAACAGCTCAAAAAGGCTCAAATTATTTTCAAAATGTTATCGTATATAGAAAATGCCAATATAAACATTCAGTGAAATTTTCAAGTTTCTACAGTCTCTTGTTTTTTAATTACAACAAAATAAGAAAATCGTTACGTAAGAACTTGAGTGAATATCGAATGTTGTAAAAATATGAATTTGAAACGCTCATAAAAATTTAATTTGAGTTTCTTATAGACATTTTTTTTTTGATAAAGGTAGATTATCCTATAAGGAATCTTGTATTACATTTTAAAATCTTAGTTCTAAAAAGAAAAATTTTTACGAATTATAAACTCAAAATAATTTGCAAATTTTCGTGATTTTTACATATTGTGTCAATTTTTGAACTTTAAATGCTAATAAAAAAAAACTGTGACTAAGGATTTTTATATATTTCAAATTTCATTGTAACAATATAGTAGGAGCCTTGTATTAAATTTTCAAGTATTTTTACTCAACAAATAAAGTTTTATTGACATTCATAGAAAAAAAAAACTAATTAAATTGTCCGTAAACAGCTCAAAACAAATCAAAATATTTTGAAAATGTTATCGTGTATAGAAAATGGAAATATAAACAACCATTGAAAATTTCATGTATCTACGGTCATTTGTTTTAAAGTTACACCAAAAACCAAATTCAATTTTGTGAAAAATCGATTTTGCGTAAAAATTCCCGTTTTTCCTTAATTTTTCTTTTGTTTTTCACGGCGCTTTTGAAAACTATTGGAAATTTCAAATTTTGACCTTCCGAATGCACCAACTAGATTCACTTTCCATCAAACAAGATACTGTTGAAGAAAATCCAAGCAGTTTTACTGCCCCAAACCTTGATGACAGACACAAAAAAAAAAAAAAAACACACTTCATCATTGTAAAATCAATACATTCATCGTTCCACTCAGAATCTAAAATACAATTTAAATTTTCAGTATACTTCAGTATTACTTTTGACCCCCCAAAGTACCAACTAGATTCACTTTCTTATCAGAAAAGGTACTGTTGAAGAAAATCCAAGCACTTTTACTGACCTAAAAGGTGATGACAGACACAAAAAAAAAAAATAAAAAAAAAAAAAATACACTTCATTGTAAAATCAATACATTCATCGTTCCACTCAGAATCTAAAACGAGAACAATTTACAATAAGCATAGAATAGAGAGAATACAAGATATGGTAGGCTGATAAAATATGTCATCCAGATGTGACATTATTTATTTAGAAAATATTAAGAAAAAATGTTTTTCTAATAATAGTTATACAGCTGATTTATTTTTGCCATTAAGTGTACTGAAACAAATGGTAGATTGTATAGATATTAGTAAAATAAATTATATAATTTCTTGTTAAATTTTTAATATGATAGCCGAAAATAGCGAATAATGTATAAAAATATGTGTAAAAGACAAAATATTTTTATTCTTTCTTATAAATAGCATTGAAAAAATGTATATTTCTATATCTTGTGCTCACAATCATAAGTACAAATAGAGCCAGAATCCTAGGGTGCTACAACTATCATTATGAATCATCATGATTATAAACTATAAAGTTGTTTTTTTAAACTAGCTTAATTAGTCAATTCAATTTCACACCATTAACATAGGTCACAATAATTAAATTGCTATTTTGTCTGACTATGTTTTGGTACTTGATATCATGATACATACTATATAAGATTATTATTTGAAAATAACGCAAATAAAACCTATCAAGTATTATTGTATATATTACATAGTTTAAAAAAAATAATTTTTTTTTATCTTTTTATCATATAGCATTCAGGAGATTGGTGTATTTTTTTGTAAGTACCAGCGGGAAAAAATATACATATTTTATTTGAAGGTTGCTACATAGCCATTGTTTTTATTTTTCTGCTATGTATACTATGTATTTGGAATGCTATTATCACATATTTTGATTCTTAAGTATTATTAATGGTTTATATCTAGCAATGAAAATAACCATCATTCATTTAAAAATATTATAAGGCTGTATTAAGCTGCATTGTTTGTTGACTAACTGTGACTGACAAAAACAAAAGTACCTACCGTAAAAATGTATGAATACCTTTTGTTAAATAAAGTTAAAGTTGAGTAAATTATGATAACATAAATATGGAAATCTTGTATTTTTCATTTGAAAATGTATGATTTTATTTTATTTAGCAATCTCAAATTTGAGATTCTCAAACAATTGGTATTGTTGTTTGAATTCATTTTTTTTTTATATATACATTTATTCATACATTTTTAATTATTCTAGTAGTTTATTATTATTACATGAATACAAAACCAAATATAATTCATAACATATATTACTTTTGCATACGAAAAATTGTAATTGATAAGAAGTTGTTAGTGATTACTTAAACCTTTATTTATTAAAATAATTATTAAGAATATAGTTATAATATATTATTATAACAATTATTTAATACAATTTTATAAAACTATAAATCAATAAACAATGACCAAAAATCAATATTGTGTTTAAAATAAAGTTATTTGAAATTTAAAAGTGTAGCCATTTATTCCACAAGTTCAAATTATTCAAAACAAAATGTTCGTATTTTAAGTTATTAAAATATCATTTAAAAAAAAACAACGCAAATGTATGATATTTTGATCTATAGAAGCATAAACATTTTGTGATAATACTCTTAAAATAATTAATATGTCGTTACAATTTTTATTTGGTTTTGGATCAGTAGTAAATTAATATCCTTAAAAGAATTTATAATCATTTGCAATTTATTTTGATGTATAAAATATTTTTTTACTATTAGATTTTATCATTATAATTGAATATTAATGTATTATATAATTATATAATTAACATATTATAAAGGATTATACTTCAATATTTGTTTAAATGTAGCTTATTTAAATTGCATACGTACACAGTTTTAATTTGTTTTAGCACTAAACATAATATTGAGTATTATAATAATATAACAACCCTGTAGCTTGATAATATTTTTTATTAATTTATTAATTTTTTTTAACTTTTTATACTAGAAACATTTCTCAGGGAGGCAAAACACCAGATGATGCTTTGTTTAGATATTTGTCAATAAAATATGCCTCGAAAAATCCTAAAATGGCTAATGGGTCGGCTTGTCAAGAAGAACATTTTAAAAATGGTATTACTAATGGTGCTGAGTGGTATGAACTTGAAGGTTAGTATTTAATTCTAAGATTATTTTTTAATTTATTTCTATATTTTGTTTACTTATTTTAATGTTTAATAAGGAGATTATTTATTTATCTGGGACATAGGAATGTACTCTGAGAGGTCAATCCCTAGAGTCAAAATTAAATTAATGTGTGACTATTTTATTTATGTTTTAATAAATTAAAATAGGATGTACAGTAGAACCTCGATTAACCGTCAGTCTCGGGACCAGACAGTGGCGTATCCCCCTGGAAAATAAAACAAAATATAATTTTTTTCATGGCATGCTCTAAAAAAAAAAAAAAGGGTAATTTTGGGCACGCAGTGTTCAAAAGGTTTGGCATCCCTGATGTATAGGTTATAAAATAATGATATTTATTATTTATTTGGTATTTTTAATTTTTATCAGAGTGACCAAACAGTTTGGCTTTATTGAATATACATAGAGATTTAGAAGTGGACGTCAAATCAATCATAGATCGATTTTCAAGAGAAAAAAAAAAAGAATCTATATTTGAAAATTCTTGTAAATATTTTTTTTTACATTTTTTAGACATTTATATACATTATACATATATGTATTTTATATTATTTATAACCTCTTCATACCTACTAAATTGAAAAAGATTCAAAAAAAAGAAAATAATTTTAAAAAAAATATGTAACTATTGATTTCTTTCGTGAAGAGAGAATTAGAATATTTTGTTGTGTATTACATTTTTTAAATCGCCCCCCCCCCCCCTTAATTGGGCTCCAGCTATGCTACTGGGACCAGAGCTTTGACAGATAATTTAAAAGACAGTTAAGCAAGCAACAAAAATTTAAACTTACATACATATTATTGTTTTTTAGTAATTATGACATACATATTGATATAATTAAGTACTATTACTTATTGGCACATATTATTATTATTATTTTTTAATTTATTGAAAAATTTTATTATTTACAATTGCATAGCATTAACTGTTTTCATCTCGCCCATAATATATATATTATATACATATGTACCTGTCGCTTATCTAGTAGATATTGCCGGAAAGTTTCGGATTATAATATATTATTATTTATAACCTACTCATACACAAAGTGGTAAGATTTTACTGCAACACGTAAGCATGTAGTCCGTGCAACTGTGCAAGTGTGGCCTGACGGTTAACCGAGAAAGACGGTTAATCGGGGGACAGATAATCAAGGTTCTACTGTACTACAATTATTTAAAAACATTAAAATCCTTATATATATATATAAAAAGAACAGGCCTGTTTTATGTTCCAATTTTCTGACAAAATTATTGAACTTTTTCTAATTTTTTCATGGAGCTGTTCCAAATACTTTCCTGAGTGTTAACAAGTCATCCAATTTTTCATTTTTGTTTGAGGGGGTGTAGATGGTATATTGTATTTAAGGGTTACGGTTTTTAGCGTGTTATATAACTAATTTAACAAATTTTTTTCACAAAGTTATTCCAAATACTCCTCCGACTGATCTATTTTTTCCAATTTTATTGTTACTTAAGAAAATGCAAACCCTGTTGTTTAAAAAGTTGCGATTTTATTTGTCACTTTAGTAGCCAAACCGTGATCTGTTCAGATTATATTATAATTGTTTACTGTGTCTGTCGTAAATAAAGACTGGCCGAAACTATAAACTACAAATTAATATAAATTTTGTTACATACATAGTTTTAATATTAAATACAAGAGAGTTGTATTATATAAATTGCGTTATCAAAAAAATTTAGTTTCAACTTCAACAATTCATTTTTTTATAATTTTACAATAGCGAATAATAAGCAGGAATATTTTTACAAGTATTAATATTTAATTATAATTTCTCGGAAAAATATATTTATTTGTAATAAAAAAAAAAACAAAACGTGAACATCTGACCATCACGCGCGCACAACTGTATGTATGTACTAGATTACATGTGCTTAGTAATAATTCTATATAGGTATTTTATTTTTATTTGTTGACAAATGACACAGAATATTCTTTTTTTTTTTTTTTATTAAAATATATAGTAAAAATTTACGATCTGTATATAAAAAAAAAAAATACAATAAGCAAATATGATAACAAAATATGACGGACAAGAGACGGCGAGTAGGGAAGCTATCCAGTGATAGGACCCGTAGGCAGAATATTCTTAAAATAAATTTTTTCTCGTAATATTAATATATTATATACAATTAATTACTGGTTTTTAAATTTAAGTGAGGACCGCAGGTTGGACACCCCTGGTTTAAACTATCAATTAAAAGTACTTGTCTGGTGGCACATACATTTGAAACACTTAATAGCTCATTAAATTTAAATGAATCAACCATTGGTTATTTAGTGTTTGGATATGTGGTATTAGACTTGAATGTATTTTTATTTGATGTAGCAGCATCAGGATAGTTGGAATACCTATAATTTAAAACGTTAGTACAAAATATTAATAGCGTTAATTTGAATACTAGGATTTAAATGTCAAAATGAGTCGAATAGTTCCTATTCTACAAAATTTTAAATACCATTATAAAAAAAAATATAAAGAAATCTGGTCAATTTATAGGTTTCTGTTTCTTAGTAAAATGTGAAAATACTTATTTTTAACTGTCTCAATAAACTTGGGTTTGATTTGAATTTTCAATTCAATTTAGACAACCATTGATTCAAGATAAGATTCTCAATCTCAGGCCATAATAGTACAACTAAAATAAGTATTCTGTTATAGTGTGTACGTTATAGATTTTAGCTCGGATGTTATTGATTGTACAATGGTGTGTTTTATAAAGTTCCTTCAGGAAAGATAATTATGATTATTATTGAATATTTTATAAATAATAATTATATAAATTAAATGTTTTAAGAGAAACAATAATCAGCTCATCCAAAACACTTGACATCTTAAAAATATTAATTTTTCAATTATAATTTTGATTGTAAATATTGAAATACAACTTATTAATATTTAAATAACATATAATACTTCAATCCTAGATCTTCTAAATTTCAATAAGGTTCTACCTTTGGTTTTAAATTAATTTTTTTTTATTAAAAGTTTTATCTGTTTATTATTAATTACTATACAACCAATATTTAGGTGGAATGCAAGATTTTAACTATATATACTCTAACTGTTTTGAAATTACAATCGAACTTACCTGCTGTAAATTCCCATCTCCATCTGTGCTGACTAAAGAATGGGAATATAACCGTGAATCTTTGTTAACTTATATGGAGAGTGTTCATATGGGAATTAAAGGTAAATTTGTAATATGATTTATAATGGTAATAATATATATATTTTAACTTTCTACAATTTGTAAATACTTTACAGGATTGGTTCAAGATGAAAATAATAACCCAATTCCAGGGGCTACTATACATATCGTAGGCATAAATCATACTGTAAAAACTACAAATAGAGGTGAATATTGGAG
>NC_042495.1:11376212-11387660 GCF_005508785.2 Acyrthosiphon pisum | reverse complement strand
CAATTGCCTTATTTTATCGAATCATTATCTTTACCTAACCCGTATATAGCTTGTGACTCGTGTAAAATATTATTTAATAAAATATAAATTTGACATAATATATACAGCCTCTATAAAATAAAATAAAAAATGTTTTCAAACAAGTCAATTGACGGAATTTGATTAAAAATACTAGAAAATGAACTAAAAAAGCAAAATATGACCTAAAAATTTGAAAAAATGACCTAAAAAATTTAAAACGTCAAAAAATGCAAAAATATGCAAAATAAAAATTTCATAGATGGATTTGTAGTTACATAATTCAAATTATGTACTTACAAAGCTATGTTTTACAATCACCAAAAAAAAATGCACTTTCCTATAAATTCACAGCCCTATTAATAAGTATACAGTTACATTTTAGAAATTAATATTAATTTAAATAATATATTTATGACATTTTCTTTTTTTTTTAATAAATTAAATTAGCTTAATTTATTATTCATAATCATAGACAAAGTATGGCTTAACAGAAACAGATCGTTTTGGAAAATTGTTCCACTAATGTGGTATATAAATTTACTATTTTGTAAATCAAATAATATAAATGTGAATGTGTTTGTTATTCTTAGACCAATTCTTAACATATGGTTTTCATAAGTTAAAATGTAATATTATTTTACGTAACATAAATATTGATGTTAGGAAAGTTTATATTTACCTGAGGTATTTTTTATTTTGTTTTAGTTACAATGCATCAGTGTATCGAAATATTTTGGTGAAGAATGATACTTTACGTTCTACAACTGTCAACTTTACACTCCATACATTAAAACAATCGTCAGGTAATTTAATGGATAATATATATTTTCCCTCATAGATAAGTTATATTCAACAAATAATTTATTTCGATTTTTCCTTTTTTTATATATAAACTGGTGATTTACATGTTTATAATATTTTGCATGGGATTACTAATAGGTGGTGGCGTATATTCTGTTATAATAATTAAATAGTAGATTTATGTTAACAAAAATAATTTATTATAATAAAAATCAGCGGCGAATTGAAAGATCAGGGAAAATTTGTTGATGGGTCTATCAAGGTGTTATAGTTTTATGACAATAATTCCTTGTTTGTCAGTATGAGTGATATCCATACACTTAATTCCTAAATCAAAATGTTTATCCATTCGCCTCTGATGAAAATAATGAATACTTAACAAAAGTTTATACTGTGTATATTTTCTAGCCGACAGATACAAAATATCAATGGTCTTCTGCATGCTGATATTGGTATTGCATGTGTCATTAATAAATTGTGACTTGATAACTTTCTTAACATAATTTTACCAATGAACTTAGTAACAATGATTTTAGTCCAAAATAGTGTAAGAACAAATTAATTGATTTTGTGATATATAATACAGTAGAATCTCTATAACTCAAATTCCAACTAGTCAAAAATAAATTAATTCTCTTAAAATTGATATAGTGTTACATAAGATTAATATCTTCTTCTAGAACTTAGTATTTTAAAGCTAACGTATACCATTATATAAATGCCATTACTTTCAATCACTGATCTCTATATTTATTCAAGATGAGTTACATAGTATGTATTTACCATAGTATCTACTATCTTTATATATGTCCTTCATTTTCTCTTTGTCTCAGTTTATTTACTGACCCAATTTCTCACCAATTTGCTATAAATAGGCATCAGAAACTTAGGAATAAGAATCCCTTCTTAGCTTTATGTTTTGATTTGTATAATTTTGCAATAACTTATTTCTGGCCAAAGTTCTTAATTTAATTATCCCATGCATATTATTACAGTTGTTTGGCTCTTAGGTATTCAAAATTTGATAATTGCCGAAAGTAAGATCCATTAATTTTCAAGTCATCTTTCTTTAATTAATGTCTTGTTTTTACTTGATTGACTTTAAGCCCTGAACGTCTAACTCAGCGTCTAAAAAAAATACCTCTATCTAATCTTGAGTTATGGAGTAAGTACTGTATATAAATAATAAAACAAACTAGGTATTACGATGAGTATTATTTAATTTAGGTATATTAATAATATTAATATTTATACTTAATTATATGTGTATGTGTGTATATTTTGATGAGCTGTGGAAATCACTTAAATGTTACAAATTATTGTTATAATAATAATGCACACTTATAGTAAAATTGTTAGATATATAAACTGTTCTACACAACCCGATCACCAGAATCAGATCTCTATATAAATTTTAAATTTAATTTGAACATAAGGTTGTTAATTTTTTTGTATTGAATTTCAAGTGTTTTCCACATGCAGCTACTTCCATAGTATTAAAAATTGTATTAGATAATAATAGTTAAGATATCTTCTGGCATAATCTAATGATAATTGTTTTACTAAAATGGCTCACTGTGATTATAGTATTATAATTATTGCATTTTTAAAACTATTTTCTGATTATTTTTATATTTAAATTTTTTTTTTTTACTATTTATGTATTCCATTACTTTATAGTATTATACCAATGGTCTTTTCTATCCACTTTTTTAAGGTAATTTTACTGAACAAATATCGTTTAATAAAACTATTTTACAAATATACATTTAACTTTATTAATAATACTGGCTTTTAGAACAAATTATAGGTACTACAACTGAATAGGTTTAACTAAGCCACTAATGAGTCATTAGAAGTAGTTGCAAGTTGCATATACAGTAAAACTTCCATATAATGAAGTCTCCTGAGAAACAAAAAAAAATTGTAATGTAGAGGAATTTGTTAAATAGAATTTACGCATGATAACAACGAAGGTCGTGGCTCTCAAAAACAATTTGTTAAACAGAAAATGTTTGTTAAATGGAAGTTCGGTATATGGAAGTTTCACTGTACTTCCTATTTAATTTTTAGAAAAGCCTATTAAAATCATAAACAAAAATGTTGCTTAATTTTTTGATATTAATATGTGTTAAAATTAGACTAAGTTCTAAAAACCTGATATCAGTATCGGCAGCAAAACTAGGAGGGAAGCTAAAGGTGCAACTCTCTACACTGCAGAGTCTACAGTAACTTCTTTACAACTTAACAACAATTTTGAAAATGTTTCCCAAGGTTCTGTTTTATTCAATCAAGTCCTATAAGTTCTAAATTCTAGTTATGTTTAAATATAATCATACACATACACAAACAGAGAAAAGGCTGTCAAATTTAATTGATAACAGCGACAGTTGGTGGCTTATATTATGTATCAAAAATCTTTAGCCTAAAAAAAATATACATTTTTATACATTATATTACACTACATATTATTTACACTCATTTTATTTATTTTGGGGGAGGGGGTAATTTCTTTTAATGACTTGACGAGTTATCGGGCCTATGTTTGTATGAAATATTTAAAAACAACTATACATTATAAATTTATTTTTTTCAGTATTTAGTCATATACTAATTTTAAACAATAGTTGCTACAAAATAAATATGCTGCTTTTATGAATTTATGTTTGGTCTTGCCAGTATACTGCATTGATTTAAACTAAAGACTGATAAATGTATAGACAACAATTTAAAAGACAGTCAATATAAATAATACTATTATACAGATTTTTGGATAAGAAATTATACTATTACTTTTGTTATAGTACTTACAGTATTACTGACCTAGGTATCTATAATGATACACTTAAAAACCAATTAATTTATTTGTAGTTAACAAAATACTGTAGTTGTTACTGAAATACATAATAAAGTCAACTACCTAAACAATCATACTTCTTTAATTTTTAGTATTTTTTTGATGTACCTATTGCATAATACAAATTTTATTAAAAACTTATAATTCTATTCTATTTTTTTTTTTATTAATTTAATCAATTAAGTACATAAAACTTTGATTTTCTTAACTCAAGAGTTCATTAAAAACCTATAAAATTTTCTAAGAATTCAAAAAGAAATAAATTATTTTTGATTCTTTGGTATTATGCATGTTATTCATGTTTATAAATAAAGTATGCTGTTTACAATTTTATTCTATGTGTTCGGTTTGCTTAAATTTACTAATATGTTATCTAACAAAAATTAATTAAATTTTTTAAAACATCTACAGATGTTGATATTGGATTTAAAGTACTTTTATTCATAGTATATACAATCAAGAAAAAGGGTCTTATAATATTTTTATGCAATTTTACTTAATTTTTGATTATAATTATATAAGTGTGTCCTAGCCTGGGAATGTTATTTTACAACATTACACCTATTCAATTTTAATTTATTTTATTAATTATTTACACAATACTTCTTTAGAACTCATTGATGTTGATACATCAAACGTGGTAATTGATTTATCTCACTGGAATGTTAATGTTGATTTTGGAATGGCCAAAAGTAATGGGACTGTGGCTGTGATTCATAAGGCAACTCAGGGGATTAGAAATATCGACTCTTGCTATAGAACCAGGCGAATTGCAGCTGAAAAAGAAGGACTACTTTGGGGAGCATATCATTTTGGTACTAATACAAATGGTGTCATCCAGGCTAATCACTTTTTAAATCAAGTCGGAAATACATCGGCAACTTTACTTGTTCTAAATGTTGAGCCTTACAAAAATAATATAATGACCCAAAAGCAAGTTGAAGACTTTATAAAAACTGTTCAAAATATAACTAACAATTTTGTCATGATTTATGCCAGTTATAATACCTTAAAAAATTACTCTACCCCATTTTTATTAAAAACTCCACTATGGATAGCTCTTTATAACACACAATTAAAATTACCACCTGGTTGGGATAAATGGGTCTTATGGCAATACACAGATGGAAAAAAGGGTTTATGGCCACATGGAGTGAACGGTGTTGGCTTATGTGATAGAGATAAATTTAATGGTTCAATTGACAAACTAAGAGCATTTTGGCCAAATGGAAGTTTACCTCTTTCATGAATTAAAAAATGTTAGTATATTTTCCAAGTATCAATAAACTATCAATATTCACAATTTGTAATTTTTTGTGTTAAATTAATTTGTTGATGTTAACTCAATGATAATTTCTACATAATCAATACAGTAATAAATATACAACTTTCTATAGACAATATTGAAGGCTCATCAAAAAAATACAATCTCAACGACAGACAAATACATAATATATTATGTTTCTTAAATATTATATATAACTTTTATATTTTGGTAGTTAAAATTTTTTAAAACCTTGACTTTTTCATTTAATTTTTCATTATAATACTTGACAAATACTAAAATTTACAAAATGTATTTATTAAATAAAAGTATAATTATATTTATTTTATGAATTATAGTCATTCACCCAATTAACATATTAAGTGCCGTGCGGCCACCGGCGTCATTTGTAAATATCAAATGTATTCTTTTGCGATCGCTGGCGGCCACAATTGATCATTACTACCACGCCACATGATCGCCAGCGGCCGTACATGAATAGGATTTTATATTATTAACTTTTCCATGGGGCTCCAATAATGCAACAAAAAAGCACTGTGGCGTAGTGTGAATCATTACAAATTTTTTGATGTAATAAATATATTTTTAAAAAAAATTTTATATTTTCAAACTTTTTTGAAATAAACAGTATAACATACAAATTTGGAATGACACTGAAAAATATACTTGGCGTACAGATAATGCGTGATCGTGTGACCGCCGGCAGCCCCATGGCACTTTACATGTTAAGTGTGCGCTGCGTTTAAGATAAGATTATAATAATAAGATGTATTAAATCCTTAAGAGATAAAATTCATGAGGTTAGGTAATTTTTAACACTGCATATAATTAATTTGTTATTAAAAATACTAAAATAGAAAATAAGTCAACCAAGCCCTACTATCTATAATTGGTAAGCAAGGCAGCTCACAGATATATTTCTTTAGGGCCTACAAAATATATTTTATCTTAAAATAAATAACGCAAATAATATAATGTTTATCATCTAAAACGGGAGACACGGTTAATCAAGTCAATAATAATAAATTCATTACTTATAAAAGTCAGTAAAAATTACCTTTGTGGAAATTGATTATCAATGTAGATTATGCATCTCATTTTTTAGAAATAATGTAAATCATGATGGTCAAGCTAATTAGTAATTATTTGTTTATAACAACTTAATATTGTATTAACTTCAAACAATAAAATTATTTTAAACTAATTGTTAAACATACCTTAATTCTTATTTGTTATTTTGTCATCATTGATTACAGGGGAACTGCTTTTACATTTCTTCCCCTTACTTCACTACCTACCTAACCTAACACCACACTAAGTAAAATATAGATTTACATTTGAAAATATCAATGCATGAGTTTATTTAGTCGTTTTTATTTTTATGGTACACATTATTTTAGATTCTGAGCGGAGCGAGAGATCTAGTGGCTTTACAATGGTGTTTATTTTTTATTTTTTTATCTTGTATACATAGACCTTTTACTAAAAGGTCTATGCTTGTATACAATATTTCTACCAAAAGGGGTGCTTTGATTTCAACATATAGTATCTTATCATTTACCGAATTGGATCAAGATAGTACTTTAGAGAGGTCATTTTTTGATTTTTGATTTTTCCCAACAGTTAATTAATGCCACGGGAAAAACCTCCGATAAATTACAATAAACAGCTAAAAATGGGATTTTAATTTCTAAAATCTCCGCTCAGAAAATTTTTTGTATACAATGATATGATATCATTGGTTTTAAATTTAATAAAATCCATTGTACAGTGACCCACTTGTATTTTTAACAGTTTTTATCTAAATATGATTTTATTAACAACAGTGAATATAGTTAAAGCTATTTTTTAATAGTAAAATATCAATACATTGCATACATTTATTATTAAGTAAGACCTGAAAAAAGTGGTGGAGGGGCTTTGGCCAACTTTAACAATTTATAAATGTTATATGTAACATTGCATAACTTTTATCACTGGTACGATCTACTTATGTATATTAATATGTTAATCATCAACATTTTATTTGTTATAAATCTCTATTGATTATTTTATATTATTATATTATGAATTATCTATTAAATAACTCATAAGTCCTCAGATAATTTGTAGTAATAATATAATTATGTAATTTTCACATATACCTTTAAAATGTATGTGTGTATTATATAATATATATTATGTGATTTAGACATTTATTATTACTATTAAATGTATTATTATTATATACTTTTTATTCAAATTCAAAAATTTTAAAGAAAATGTTATTATATTACTTATTGCGTTTTGTATAATCTAACTGATCGTAACGGTTGTAAGATTTATATACACATATTATAATATATGATTAATAAACGAGTAATTATTGTTGTAGCAAATAGTTGTTTTTTTTTCTTTAAGGTAATTTGGTCATTTCCACACTTGTATACATATTGTTTAGCCGCACGTAACTGCTTTAAAATAACTGTTAACGGGGATGAAGTGAAGTATTTGGCCGCAATACGACGAGGTGTGTCGGACCATCACACGGCGAAACGTAATACGAGAGACGTATGCGAAATAGAAACGCGCTTGTACTTACCTTACCTTTACCTATATACCTGTCTTATAAGCGAATAACATTAATATTTCTTATTATTAGATTAGATTATAATATTGTATATTATACTCTGTCCCAGGAGATATCATGCCGCAGCCCCACCAAAATCGGGTTTTCTGCGCATCCCCACGCAATACCAGGGCCTGCCATAGGGGAATCGGTTTCGATAGCAGGGTGAAGTGGGGTGATGCTCAGAACCAGCGTGCTCTCTCGTGGGACAGGGTATAGTAGTCAAAGAAAATAACACTTTGGCCACGACATTACGTGCTTTGTGTATATTATATTTTTAAATATTTTCGTGCCTACGGCTATATTACCTGATTATCAAACCACAATAATAGAGCATCCACAGCAGCTGTATGATGAATAACGTGGCGGTGGTTTGGATCGCTGACATTTTGAAATTGAAAACCGAATCAAGCTTCAATAAATGTATTTATGTATACACTGCAGTGCGTTCCTTTTTAATCACTCGTGTATTACTCTTTGGACGTTTCCCGAATTCAAATAACAATATTTTTTGTTTACTCAATTTGTTAGCACAAATATATATATGTGGTGAAACGCGATGTAGAGATCTGCAATGACTTATTTTTATATGGTCATCATCGTAATTAAAGCGTTGAGTCTATATAAAATCCGAATCAGTGGCGTAGGCGTAGGCCATAACCCATACTGAAAATTCATGTTAAATTTAAGAACTTCAAACATGGTTTAACATTACAAATCCGCAGGTTCCCCGTAATTCGTAATTTTAAGATAGTCTATGAAAATTGAAATTAAGTTATTGCTAAGAACGAGTTATGTCTACGTTGTCTAATTATCTTTAATTTAAGTGGCGTATATGGGTTTTTATTTTGGGGGGAGGGGGTAGAAATCCTGAAAGTATAATTAATAATAATAATTCTAAACACACATGCTTTTATTTTCTGAGTGGGTTCAACGACCCTAACTACCCCTCCCCCATAAATACGCCTCTGATCTTAATAATTTATTGACGATTACGTATAAATGATAATGTTGCATACTACTTTTTAAAAGTTATTTCCGTCCATTGTCGTAGGTACCGACTTGGTTTACTATTTGTTTTTATTTTATTAATTAACTAGGTACCTAAATTAATAACTATACTTTTTGTGTGACATTTAAATTCGTGTCATCAAAAAAAAATATCATTTAAAATATTTTATTTCAGTTCAATGATCATTCAAACTAAATTTGATTTTCTTAACATTTAAATATTTGGTTCTATAAACTTTTGAGATAACCTATCACTTTATAAATATAACATTCAACTATTTTAAATTAAAATTGTATACAACCTTAAAAATATAAATTCGTGATAAAATTGGTGGCCCAGGTTGACTGAAATTATTCCTATACACAGTATACACCAACGCCACTGTTTTGAGTGCATCTATATTCTTTAATATTATAACCATACATAGAATACGACAAAGGTTTTCGCAACAACCCTTCAGGAAAAGACAAAAAAAAACAAAAGCAAAAACATCTTATAATTATTAAGGTGCTCATAAATAAATATCTATAACGAGACACTTATATCGTTTGATGTTTTAATTCGATGGTTTGAAGTCTTACGCATCAAAGATATGACAGGGTAAGGGTGCAGACGCTGGGCATATAAGTTATATCATTGATTATAAATACTAGTATTTATAATCAATGGCTATGTGTTCAATTGTAGTTATCAATGCTTGAATTGAGGCAGACGAGTCTATCTTATTTTTAAAAAATATTTATGCGTACCAAGCCTTTTAATTGTAGGTATTCTCATCAATAAGACTATGATTTAAATCATCAGGTACGCACATTTTTTACCTTTCAATTTTTTTCCCCAAATTAAGCACTCGATATAACCACGTCGCTTGCAGACGCGTATGACCGTACTATGATGTGTGTATTAATCGGCCATTAGAGCGTGCAATAAAAAAAGAAGACATTTTTCTTCAGTGATAAGTTTGTAAGAAGAAAAATTTCACTTATATTCTTGCATGAAAAAAATTATGTTTTTGCGTGTGCGTGTATAGTTGGACTTAAGTAGTTAACTACTTAAGATAGTTCAAAAATCAGTGAAGCACTTCAATGAGCTTGAATCCCAGTAATTTTGTTTGATGTTCAAAAATATCGTACGAGACCGGAGATCGTCTCCAATGTCATCCAAAATCCTTTAAAAGTTACATAGGTACTATATACGGGTAACACTTTTTTTTCTTTCAGCTGTCGATTTGAGTACGATAGAGATGAAGCACGGACAGAGAGACGGTGATGGTTTCCCTATTCCCGTGGCGTTCGTGCACCACAATTACGATCGTCTTGTATCCGCGTTGAACTTGATTAACGTCAACTATCCAAACATCACCAGATTATACACCGTGGGCAAAAGTGTGCAAGGGAGAGACTTGTACGTGCTAGAAGTTTCCACGAGTCCCGGACGACACGAACCTGGTAATGTTTGCATAAGTGGTGGGAGGGTAATGTTTTAGCTCCCCCTCCATTAAAAAAATCTTCGTAGAATTTATTGTACATTAATGCACTAACAAACACATATCATATTATAATTAGACTAAGTAAATTAGGCATAACCATAAATCACAATAATCACAATTAGGGTTTCAATCAATAGTTTAAAAAGTTAAAATGTAGAGATCACAGTGGCGTAACCAGGATTTTTTTTCGGTGGGGGGGGGCTGATCAACTTTTACACTTTTACACATTAAATACATACTAGCACAGATAGATAGCTGAAAAGTGTTAATACTTATAGGTACAGTGGCGTGCTCAGGGGGGGAGGTTAGGAGTTATATCCCTCCCTATTGTCTTCTTTTGCGACCTACAGAAAACCACTTATTAGTTATTACAGCTGTTTAGAGTCATTAATTTTTTAATAATTATTAATTTTATTCGTTGAATCAACAAGCTTGAAATTTAATACGAGGCTCTTAATATATTCTTACAATAGCAGTTGAAAAATATATAAATTCAGTCACAATTTTTTTTCATAAGCATTTAGTTCGAATTTTGACCGATTACGAAAAAGTATTATTTTGACGCAAATTATTTTGAGTTAGAAATTCATAAAAAATTTTATTTTTAAATTTTAAATCTAACTATCTAAGATTTGATAATTTAATACAAGATTCCTCATAAGTTTGTCTACTTTAATCAAAAAAAATGTTTACTGAAAAGTTAAATTAAATTTTTGTGAGCGTTTGAAGTTCAAATTTTAATATCATTGGATATTCACTCGATTTCTTATGTAGCGATTTTCTTATATTGTAATATGTTCTTTTTATAGAATATATAACAATACATTTTTATTTGTTTGGTCAAAAATCATGAAAATATAATACACGACCTAATATATTTTTACAATAGCAGTTGAAAAATATTAAAAATACATATGCACAATTTTTTTTCTATATATTTAAAGTTTTAATTTCGACAACATTTATCAAATTTAAAATTTAAAAATGCGGGTAAGTGGATGTCACCCTGCTGTATAGTAGGTTACAAGTGAGTCAATGTATAATGGATTGTATTAAACTACTTGAGTTCAATGATATATGATAATTTGTATCCAGGATAAAAAAAATAAGTAAAAACCATTGTAAAACTATTAGCTTATAAAATGATTTAGTAGTTAAAAATGTACCTATATACCGGGTGATTCTTTTATCATTGAACACTAATTATTTCAAAAAGACTAAATTTTTTGAAAATATTTTTTTACATAGTTTCAAGTCGCTTATAAAACAACGTTTTACTTAAAAAATTATATTTTAAATATTTTTATCCTTATAATTTTTAAGTTTTTATTTTTAAATGACAACATAGGGTTTAAATTTTATATTCCAAAGCAGA
>NC_042495.1:11301763-11375455 GCF_005508785.2 Acyrthosiphon pisum | reverse complement strand
AAAAAAAAAATGGTGTCCCCCATTTAAAATTCCTGGCCACGCCACTGTATAGGTAGGTAGTACATTTTTAAATATTTAAATACAATTTAAGACTTTTTGAGCGACTATCATATACCATTAAAATAACTTTTAAATTTTCTTAACATTTCGGGGGGGGAGGGGCTGCACCCCCCTCAGCCCCCCCCTGGCTACGCCCCTGATAGATCATAAGGTAATTGTTAATACATATTTAAATCATAAATTAGAAACCGGCAAAACCCCACTTTTGTTTATTACTCCAATTAGGTTAGCAAATTTCAAATTACATTCGTTTTATGTACCTATACAGCTATAATACGTCCTACTTAATTTTAAAATTTAATAATAGAATAATAGTATATTATTTATAGACTTAATGTCCCTAAATAAACTAGGTAATATCTGTCCATTGAATTTGAATATACAATAGGTACATAATATATATAGATATATAGATATATATAGTATATAGTATGTGCGCACAGGGTGTTTTAGGTTATTTCGTACAAACATTAAGAATGTCAGATGTTAGTGGAATCGAAAACGAAGACCTATTTATGTTTTGCGTACCTACTTGAGGGAAAAGGGGACTTACAAGTTACATTATCCAACTCAAGAATTAAGGACTTGTCCTCGAAAACTTAATTTTGAAAACCCGCGTGGTATATCATTTAGGGGTATTGAGGAACTATAGGTTGTCCTATATATATATTAGAAAATTAATTCATGATTAAAATAATAATTTAAAGATTAAATGATAATTATCGTTCAAGTAATAAAAATCAAACCTGGACATAAATGAGTCAAAAAAGTTAAAGTTAAGTTAATTTTAACTTAATTTAATATTCATTAACTTAACTAACTTAAGTTAATATTCAGAAGCTTCTATTAAATTTCCATGCTTTTTGACCCGACGAATACAATTTATTGATATTTATAGAAAAAAATCTAATAAAAAATTGGAAACTCAAAAAAAGTCTAAATTGTATGGTGTATATAAAATACTAATATAAACATTCGTGTATCTACGGTCATTTGTTTTAGAGTTTCACTAAAAACCAAAATCGATTTTGAGTAAAAATTCCCGGCTTTCCTTATTTTTTTTTTTTTGATTTTTCCCAGCACTTGAAAACTACCGTGAATTTTAAATTTTGACCAATGCACCAACTAGATTCACTTTCCCGTTGAACAAGATATTGAAGTTGAAAATCGAAGCATTATCTCGACTACTATTATCGTGTACAGACACAAAAAAAATTTTAAAAAACACATAATTATAAAATTGATCGCTCTGCTCTGCTCGCTCTGCTCAGAATCTAAAAAGTAGAGTATGTGGGTACCGATTTAGGTATTGTGTGGGTCACTGTAGTCTGTAATGGGAGATTTATATTATATTTTCTAGATTCTTTGGTTACAGTTTGAACTACTTATGACAAACCTTGTATTAAATTTTCAGTTCTTGGCTACAAAAATGGTACATATTATTATACAAATTTAATTAGACAATAATTTTTAAATTTTTATTATTTTAGTTTTGTCAAAATTTGAACATTAAATGCTTAAATGAAAATCGTGTCTATATTATATCTTTCAATTTTTTTGAACTGCTATATTAATATAATAACAACTTATGACTTATGAGGAACCTTGTATTACATTTCAAGTTTTCGACCCAATGAAAAAGTTTTCATTGATATTTATTTTATAGAAAATCTATGATTGTCTAACCTTGACCCAAAAAAATATCAACTAGATAACTTTTTCTACTAGAACTCATCTTTAACTGATGGAGATTTAAATCTTCAAAGTATCGTCAGATACAAAAAAACCTACCGTCATTGTAGTTTGTAAACTCAATACACATTACCAACTCCGCCATAAAATTGTGGACGAACGTGTCCGATGAATGAGCAGCAGAAATATAATATATGTATCTGGTTTAGGCAAACCGGAGTTCAAGTACGTTGCCAACATGCACGGGAACGAAGTGATCGGTCGGGAAATGTTGCTGTTGCTTGCGCAGTACTTGTGCCAGAACTACGGTATCGACCAACGCGTCACCAGGTTGGTTGACGGAGTGCGGATACATCTGATGCCGACGATGAACCCGGATGGATACGAAATATCCACTCAAGGTATTAATATGTTGTCGTAATTTTAGTAGGCTTGCATGCCTGCACCTACAGCAGATTGCAGCATGGGCAATCGCAGACATTTTTCTTGGGGATGGGGGCAGAGATAATTAAAAAAAAAAATTACGATTTTGTTTTAAAGAAAGCTCTTAACTTTAACACCTATATTATAATACCATATAAGGTCTAAAAAGTATACAAATTATACCGAAAAATAAGGTACCTAATAATTCATAGGTGGAAAAAGCGTTTGAGATTCGGGGGGGCTAGAGCCTTACTACCAGAGGTCACTAATTAATATTTTTGAAGGCCATATTAGGAATCTGGAAATTGTTCGAGGCCCGAGGGCCATCAAAATTTCAGACGTCGTTAAAAACAAACGAACAAAAATGATAAACTACAACACTCATACTTACTTTCTATGATATTAACGGTTTTTGCTATTTTTTCTTGTCTGCGGGCAACATGTGAACCACAGGCCACAGCGTGCCTTTTTATGACCCCTGCTCTACTATGTAATAATATTGAATAAGCTTAAAAAAATTGTAGGGGGCTATTGAATTTTTTTTAGGAGGGCTTAACCCCTCCAGCCAGCCCACTATTTGTGCCTATTCTACCTATCTACTGGGGCACAGGCCACAGATATAATTATTGCCCTTAGGCGCATTTATCATTAATTCAGCCATATGTATATAAGTACTTATACAAGTTATACTAAACTATTGATTAAACAGTTTTATTCTAGTTTCATGTTTAGAAGTATATGATAATTAAACAAAATTGATATTTACATAATGTACTATTTTGAAATTTCAAAAAACTGTTTCAGTATCTCTATAGTATAGATAATCTGTATATAGTATTATAGTGTGACGATAAATACTTTAAGTTAATTGTATTCATATTAAAGTAATAGTTATTTGCTGAAAATAATAAGGCACCTATAGATAGGCTATAACATAGAATATTTTAATACTTATAGGTAGCATATAATAAACGAAATTTAAAAGTAGTAATTTATGTAGATCATTACACATTTACACGAGTATTCTTATTTAAGTGCCTATAATATACGATGTTGTTCACCGCAGGAATCGAAGACGTTAACGACGTGGTTGGCCGTGACAACGCAAACAGAGTAGACTTGAATCGAAATTTTCCGGACAATAGACATTCCTTGCACGTGAGTACCCAACTTATACATACATGCTACAATTATGAATAAATAGAAATAACACCAAAAACACCGACCCTATGTCTAAATCCGGTGACTTTTCAAACAAATCTTTTGTGGATATGGATATTATATTATTGCTGGCAGGCACGTTCTATCATTATCCATTGATTAAGCATAGAAATACTAGTATTTAATATTTATATTTAATAATGTAGTTGAGAATGACCAATATGGTTTTAAAAATCAAAAATGCAATTTTTGGACTTTGTGTGCTCATTGGATAAAAATTGAAAGGAATATACCTATAGTCACGTATCTACTTAGCTTTTATAACCTATAATATAGAGCTAGAAAAAGCGTTTGATAATGTGAGCTAGAAAGATTTTCCAAACATGCCAATAAACAAATCATTTTATATTAAATTTTAATATTTAATAATTCATTGTTGTATGCGTGTTTTCTGTTTTAAAAATGTTTAATATTAGGCCCGGTTCCCTGTAAGTCGACGCCTAAATTTTCTAAATCATATACCTACTATACTAAATTTTAAATCTCGCTGTTGTTTACAGTTATCAAAACAAGAACCGGAAACCAAAGCAATCATCGAATGGATCAAAAGCATTCCGTTCGTTTTGAGTGCCAATCTACACGGTGGAGCTCTTGTAGCCAACTACCCTTTCGACAGCAGCCCGATCGATGGTAATTCCAATCCACAGGCTTCGTATACCCCCGACAACGATGTATTTGTGCTACTAGCCAAAACATATTCTATGGTTAGTAATCATCGTTGACGGCCGTTGTGGAAAAATAATCCGAACGGTTGTCGATGTGATTTTTTTTATTATAATATTGTGTCTAATGAAGTCATTTCGAGAGGTTTTTTTTCTAAGGAATGATATGTAATTGGCCCATTGATAAATAATTCCAATTTTCCCCTACTTGTGACATTTTTTTCCCAATGACAGTACTAATTTTCAATCATAAGCCATGTTCGTTTGTTCGCAGAACCATCCGAAAATGCATTTGGATAGCAACAAGTGTGCAAACGATACAACGTCTTTCAAGGACGGAATAGTCAACGGTGCCTCGTGGTACAGCGTGGTTGGCGGCATGCAAGACTTTAACTACTTAAACACAAATTGTTTCGAACTCACATTCGAGCTGGGCTGCACCAAGTTTCCATTTCAGAGGAATTTGGAAGGTTACTGGCTGGACAATCGAGAGCCGCTGCTCACTTTCATGGAACAAGTGAACAGGGGTGTGAAGGGATTTGTGCTGGACGACAAAGGGCACGGTGTGCGTAACGCGGACATATCGGTCGTGGGCATTGAACACCCCGTGAAATCGGCGAGCGATGGCGATTACTGGCGGATATTGGTGCCGGGAGACTATGAAATATCGGTGACAGCATATGGGTAAGAAAATAAAATTAGAAAAATATAAATATTAGATGAAACGGTATAGCTTTGCTTGAAGCTTATTTTAATTTTTTTTTTATTATATGTAAATAGGCTTTTTTCTTATGCTATGTACTTTATTTATATAATATATCTTCAAATTCCTAATCATGATTCCCTAGTCACAACTAATCATTACAGTTCCAATTTCAATACTTTATATTGGCAGGTCGTTACCTATTGACTAAATTTACTTATAGTGCATGATGACCCAACCCTTACATTTTTACAGTCATTAAATTCTACATTTATTAATTAATTTATAAAAATGATACGAGACAACCCAAAAAACGAATTAGAATAGTACTATAATAACTAGTAAGTAATTACATTTTTTCAAACAAAATTATTAGTTTTGGAGACACGGAACTATCAGTTCCCTATAATGTGCTTGGGTTTATTACTAAATTGTAAACTAGTGCAATAAACAATTTCTTTTTATAATAATGAGTGCATGGCCACACACATTACCAAAAAATTACAATTTAGAACCTTTTTGAGGATTAATTTCCACCAGGTTTAAGGATGCGCTTCATTGTTGTGTTTATAGGTATAAAAGGAAGACTCAGTCCGTCCATGTTTACAACTCCACGACACCCACTTGGTTGAACTTTACGTTGCTCAAGGAAAACCTTGATGAATGGTCTCAAGTCAATGATTTTGGAATAAGATCGAATGTGATTAAGATGAACAATTACAATACGAGAGCATTGTTTCTGAGCAATCTTAAAGAATTGGAAAATAGTTTGTCGAATGTAGCCGAATTAGTTCCGACACCTAGTTCTTTAGACCACGGTTCAGCGGAAACAATTCAATTTAAAGTCACTGAAAATGTAAGGATGAAATTTATGTATTTAATGATAGCAATATGTGATATAATTTAATACATTTATACTTTTTGTGCCTATATAGGTGGGGTCACCCGACGAATTCAAATTCAAAATTGCCATTTTGGGTGGACTGTACATCAATGAACCTGCAACTCGGGAGATATTATTATTTTTGGCTAGACATTATGTCGAGGGTTACAGAAAAAAGGACAAGGACATAGTTTTGTTTTTATCAAAAGCCGTGTTACATTTTATACCTTACTTTGAACAAAACGAGAATTCTTATGAAAAGATATGTTCGACCGACGATCAAGCTGTAGTTACCGCACCACTATTGATAGCCACTAACCAACAAAATGAGCAGAAGACCACTGATAACTTATGGAAAATGTTACAACGAGAACAGTTTGATATGATGTTCAGTCTGGAAGGTGGATCTATTTCAATAAAGTTAGTTTATCTCATTACTATAAATTATGTTATGAGTTATATAGCTATAGGTATGCAACTTTTAACAGCATTTAATGTTCTATACATTTATTATTTTATAGGGGTCCAACAATTCATCCAAGGAACACAATTTCCATAATACTACAGGATTATGAAGAATTATATTATAGTAACTTAAAAAGTGTAAGTTATCTTATTAAATACTATAATTTTAAAAATTTTATATTTTTATTGTATGTTTAGACTTGCGGTGAGCCATTAGATCGTAAAATCAATGATGTTAAACAAAACGTCTTGGATACATTCAATAATGTATTAAAAATTAAAACTGTACGTAGAAAATGTATAATTTTGTACAAGTCATAACTTAAGACTTAAGTGAATGCAAAATCTGCATGTGGTCCAGGCACGTATACATACAATAGTTGTGTCATTTATTTATATCAATCATCGATGATTACAAGATGAAGATTACTATCCCCCCCACAAAATTTTTTTGTGTACGTGCCTGGTGTGGTCTCTGTCCTACAAACTTACAACACAGCTAATCAGGCAGAATCAATTTTTTTTTTGTTAGTATTAAGTGGATCAGTGGAGGACAGTTTTTAAGAAGTTGGAAATAGGTAATTTTCAAATTACATGCATGTGGTTCTTGTATATGTGTGTGTAGAATGTGATCATTAGTGTGTGTGACGGTGCGTAAAATAAATAGCGGAGCGTTCCCGCACAGGCATGTACAAGTCACCGCCGCGGCATTGCGCGACTGAACGGTAAACAATTTATGTTCATTTGTATCTACTAACTAATTTCTTCCATCCTACTACCAACCGACCTAACAAAGAGATAATTTTTCCACATTTTAAGATTTCTGATTTAAATTCCAAATAATCAACATTTGAAAATTCTGAAATTTCAAAATATTTTAACTAAATTTATAGTTGTTGGTTGAAGGGGAGGGGGGGAGAGTCGAAATTAGGAAAAGAAACATACCAATCTCAAGTACACATAATAACGAATTCAAATCAGTTTTAAAAAGTATTATCTCTTTTTTCAATTCACTATAATGTTGAATCTAACGACACAAAAAATAAGTTCTGTTAAACATAGATTTGTCATTTTGTACATTTGTAAGACAACGATAACACGTCATGGAGGTTGGGTATCCTCTTATTTCTTAATATAAAAAAACTAAGAATTTATTTATTTCAGATGGCATTACGTTTAACTTGCTGTAACTACATAGATCCGTTAGAAACAGTGTTTGTTTGGATGGAGAGTTTCCATATGCTCAAAGTCATCATAGAAAACATTCAAGGTGTTCAAGGATCAGTTGTAGATAAATTAGGCAATCCTATTCGGAATGCAATCGTAAGAATAAATATGTTTGCTGATGTTTATACAGTCACTCCTAATTCTGCTGTTTTTAAGGCACACTTGCCGATAGGTTTATATAATATTCATGTGAGTTAAGTTATTTTAGACTATGAAAAATATGATCAAAAGTTCACTTGTGTTTATTTAGGTCAAGGCAACCGGATATTTGATGAAAAGTATACCGATAAGTGTGCACCGTGGAATTATTACTAATATCAAAGTTATCATGTCACATGTTGGCCATGGTTCTGTAACTCTAGGATTAAACGCATTGGTTAAGGGTAAGTAATATTTTTTGACATTAACTAATATTGTCTTTGAACATTTAAATGTTATAAACTGTATTGAATTAGGTTCTGTTATGGATATTGAAAACAGACCAATAGAGGGTGCAATCATAACGGACGATTCATCTTCTTCGGTGTCCTCTAGTTATCATAATGGGACTTATAAATTATATGTTGGAGAAGGTTGAATCTATTGTTACTTATACATAAACTTAATTAAGGTAAATTATTTGTTTTGTAATTATATACAATTTTATTTTAAAGGTATCAGAACTATACGAGTAAATGCTCATGGATATTACACTTCCATAAAATCAATAAATATTCAAGACGACAAACCTCAGACAGTGATTTTTAAATTAATTAAAGACGAAAGAGTTTTTAATATGCCAAGGTTGATGTTTATAGTCCTTACAGGTAACTGAAATAAAAATAAATTAATTTTTCAGGCAAAAATTTAAAACTTATTTTTTATGTTTTAGTTTTTGTAATCTCCATTGTTGGAGTAAGTTGGTATCATTTCTACCTTAGATGGAAAACTGGAAGACCGTCGTCATTCGCCTATAGAAATGGTTTTGCATTGCTGCCACAAAAACCTTATCTTTTTGATGACGATGATGAAGTGGAACTATTTCGCAACCCAGTCATTAAAGGTAAATTTACTTATAAATATTTAAATATAATCAAGGTTTCAAAATTTTACGGCGTATGGAAAATGCTGATATAAATATATGCTAAACATTTATTGAGTACGGTTATTTGTTTTGACAAAGTACAACTAAATATAAAAAAGCAGGTAAGTGGATGTCACTCTGCTGTACAGTAGATTACAAGTGGATAATTGTATATTGGTTGTATTAGACATGAATTCAATGATAAAATATCTTTGTATAAGAAAAACGATTCTGAGCGGAGACGGTTTGTCAGTCTAGATATTTTATATTTTGTTATTATTTATTTTATCATGTAAGTTGAATGAATATTAAAATATTATAATTTTTTATTCGTTTCTATGGTGATAAACAAAGAGTTAGAAATTAAAATCCCATTTTTAGTGTTTTTTCGTGATTTTCCGGTGGTTTTTCCCGTGGCATTAAATAACTGTTGAGAAAATCGAAAAATGACCTCTCTAAAGTTGATCCAATTTGCTAAAAGATAAGGTATTATATGTTGAAATCGAAACACTCCTTCTGGAAGAAATTTTGTATACAGGATATAAAAAGAAAAAGAAAAAGAAAAAAATAAACACCATTGTAAAAACAATAGCTTCCTCGCTCCGCTCAGAATCTAAAATTAATCAATAAATTACCGCTGAATATCAAATGTTCAAAAGCTCATTAAAATATAAAGTTCCGTTTAAGTACACTATTTTTGTTTGTTATAGATAAGAAAACTTATGCAAAATCTTCTATTAAAATTTTTAATTTTAGGTATGATAGGAAAAACTTTAATGAATTTCTAACTAAATAATAATTTACAACATTTGAAAAATTTCTCATGGCTATCAATAGCTGAAAAAGTTTCAAAATTGTTTGAAAATATTACCATGTATGGATGACAATCGTTTTAAAATTGAGTAAAAATTTTAAATATCTAGGTTTATTTGTTTTTAAGTTACAACAAATTATCAAAAATTGATTGATGAAGATTCTTTACTTTACCTATGAAAATCCAACATCGTAAAAATTTGAATTCAAACACTCATAAAAATTAATGTTGCTTTTCGGTAAACTTTTTTTTTTGATCAAGTTATGTAAATTTGAGAGGAGTTTTCTTTCAACATTTATAATGTTAGCTTTGAAAATTAAACCATTTATGAATTTCTAACTGAAAAATGTTTGATATTTTGTTGAATTTTGTCAAAATTATAACTTCAATTGCAAATAAAAAAAAACATGCCTATGTATTTCTGATTTTTTTAAACTAATATTTATGAAACCTATAGAAAATCTTTTATTAAATTTTGAAACTTTTTTACTGAAAAAAAAAATTACAAATTTCTAAAAATTTCTCAAGGCTGTAACTAGTCCAAAAAGAATCCAAAAAAAATATTATGAAAATGTTTCGATTTTTGTGAAATGCTAATATAAATATTTGGTGTTAATTTCAATGGTCTACGATTATTAATTTTTGAGTTACACACACAAAAAAATAAAAAATTGATTTCCTCAAAAATTGGTTTTGCATAAAAATTATCACTTTTCTTTTTCTCGGTGCTTTCTAAAACTACTTGGAATGTTCTATTTTGACCTCCTAATAGTACCAACTAGGTTCACTTTTCTACTTGAAAATATGCTGATCTCAAAAATCAAAGCAGTGGCTATCCAAAATGTTGCTGACAGACACATCATTGTAAAACCAATACATTCACTCACAAATATTTACAGACAGTATATTTTGATTACTTTGGTATAAATGTATTAACTAACAATTCTCTCAACTTTAAACTTTGAATTTACTAATAGTTACAATATAATTTTAAAAATCTGTAAAACAGGATATTAATATATTGTTTAGAACTATTATTAATTTAAAATAATTTTAAGGTGTCTATTTAATTTTGAGACATTCCAATTGAAACCACTGGTATGTTTAATAATAATTAAATGTAACTCTTATTGCAGTCTACTATTAGGCGTTCACTTTCTTATTTTAGCAAAGAATAAGGCATACACCTATGCAACAAAGGTTTAACTTATATATTTATTACTTATTTCCACATATTATGTGATTGATCATATACATTTATTTGAGTCTTTTTCGTCAAGAATTCTGATTCATACATTTATCAACCCTAATATTTTGGTGTGCTTTAATCATTACTATGAGTTCTATTTTTAGATTCTGAGTGAAACAATTTATAGGCATTTAAAGTTTGAATTTTGACAAAATGTATTAAATTTAAAATTTAATTATCATTTTGTAGTTAAAAATGTTATACATTTTTAACTTTTATAGCTAAGGATTAAAAATTTAAAACAAGGTTCCACGTAGATAGGTAAATATATAAATTACTTTATTATTACAATAATAACAATAATATCATCAAATATACTTAATAATATCATAGGCTGACTGACCGTTTTCGCTCAGAATCGTTTTTCTTATACAATGATATTATATCATTGAATTCAAATTTAATACCATCCATTACAGTGACCCACTTGTAACCTACTGTACAGCAGAGCAATACCCACTTGTCTACCTTTTTTAAATTGTATTGCTTTATTAATGGGCAATGTAATAATTTAACTATAATTTACAGATTCTGTGACTAGGCCATACCACGATGATTCAGACATAAGTTTCACAGATAGTTCAGAAGAATCAGTACCTTGTTATGTTCGGTAATCATTTAAAACTCACTATATTTTATTGTAAATTTAAGAACATGTCCAATGTGCTATACTACTTGGGGGCCAAGTCAAAATTTTGAATTTCCATTATATACTTATCAGCGAAAGCATGTGGTTAACATGTTTTAATGGGAAATCTATGTCTTGTTAAGTAGCACCAGTAGTGGAATCCTTAATTGTTCAAAATTTAAGAGGCCTATTAATTATTATTATACTGACCCTTTAGTAAGCGACATTTTATTTTATAAGTTTATATATATTACAAATATGTTTAACATCACATCTAACACATACTAAAAAGTGTATTTAAGTCATTATTTAAGAAGATCAATGATAATTTGCACCACATTTATTGTTACTTGTTAATTAATTTAAACAAATGTATAACCGATCAGACCTTGTAATAACTATTCTGGTTTTTAATTAATAAATTCATTACATTTTTTATACTTGGAAAATAAGCTTGATGAACAAAATTGTAATGTTAAATTGTTAACTAAAATTTTATATTTTTGATATAAAATTAAAAACTATTCAGTTATGTTGTCTTCTTTATTTGATTTGATTTCATGTTCTCTACTCATATGGGTATCTAAAAACAGTTGTCTTCCAAATGCTTGACGGCATAGTATACAACTAAATTTGAGCCGTCCATCTGCGTGCATTTTCAAATGTTTCTTATAATTACAAAATGACACAAATGAACGATCACAAATGTCACATTTGTGCTGAACCATATGCTCTTGGACATGATTACTTCTCGACACCTTCAATAAACATAAAAAAAATATATAATGAATAATAGTAAATGTATATACCTAATATTTTATGTAAATATGGCTTACCCAATTCTTAAAATATCTAGGACAATAAAAACATTTAAATTGCTTAATACCAGAATGGCCTTGTTCGTGATTGACTCTACTGCTTGATGCACTGAATGTTTTATCACAACCTTCATGACGACATTTATAAGGGCGTTCTTTGGTGTGTACACGCATATGTTTTTGTACAAGATCTTTGAGTCTGAAACAACGACCACATACTGGACAGGCAAAAGGTTTCTCACCTGTGTGCACTCTTTCATGGTTTACCTAAAATATGTTATATTGTATAGTTTTTAGTCCAAAAAATGAAAAACATGATAAAATTACTTTCTCAATAGGTTTAACGAAAGTTTTTCCACAGAAACGACATTCATGTAATCGACGTAAACGTTCAGGGGGTTCAATATGTGTGATGGCATGATGTTTCAAAGAGTTTTTATCATTAAATTGAGCATCGCAAACATCACAGACCAATATTTCACGAGGTTTGCGTCGCATTTCGTGTGCTCTTTGATGACACCGGAGACGAAATTCCGAATCGTAACATTTATTGCATATACTAAAATAATTAAAGGTTAATAATTCAAAATCAAGCTGTATATAATGAATTTTAGTCATACTTGCATAGAAACTTTAAGTTAGAAAATTCTGGATTTTGATGAGCAATTAAATGTGTGTCCATCATTTCAGGTGCTACTGGTTGATCACAAAACGGACATTTATTTGAATCATTTATGTGTACCATAAGATGTGTTCTTAAATAACCTTCTGAATCAAATTCTCCTCCACAATGTGGACAAGTATGCTTTGATCGAACATTAGGAATTGTACGACTATTGTTTCGGATGGCTGGATTTTTGTTATCAACATTTTTTTTAGATTTTTGTGCAATTGCATCATCTTCTATGCAATTATGTTTGTTTAACTTGGACCAATGGTCAGATTTTACATTACATGCTAAACACTTCCAAGTTAACGATAAACAATTCTCTAATTTTTCTAAATGAGAGTATTCATTACATTCAGATGCTATTTCTAGTATTGGAATAATTTTGCAATTAGTTGGTTTATTTTGAAATAATATTTGCTCAATATGAAATTGATCTGTATCAGATTTTAATCGTATAATACGGATTCGTTTCTTGAAACTCAATTTACGAGCTTCGACTTGGAAATAATCATTAACCTTATCAGTAACTTGATGAAGTAAATAAACAGGAATATCAAAATACCGATCGCCATATGAATCGGTGATGCAATGATTTGAATAAACATTGGCAGACAGTTTGCTGGTATAATTATGATGCACGTTGTTTTTAATTTTTATATTATCATCTTTTGTTTCAACTAAATTATCTGGAATAGTTTTTGAAGTTTTTGTTTTTTCTGACTTAATATCAACCAATTGTTTCATTGCCACATCTTTATGGTTTGTATAAAAGTAGCCATTACCCCATTTGGTCCAAGTTCCCATCTGAGGAATTTGTTCGCTTGTGGTACCAGGACTGTCTTTTAATGCATTATTGAGGTCATCTTCAATTACCTACACATATAATATGTTTAATGAAAAGCAAAGATTTATTTTTGAAAAAACCCACCTGGAACACGACATCTTGACCTTTGTGACAATTATTTATATGTTCCTGAACCGATGGAAAATGTATATTACATTCAGAACAGTGATAAGGATTTGGTTCTTCGAGAATTTCTGTTTCTGTTGTTTCTGGTGGTCTCAATGTTTTAGTTGGATCATCAATAGTAAATTCTTCAATAAATTTCTTAACTCCAGTTTCTACATCAGTATCAGTTTGCCGTTCATCATTCTGATAATCCTCTTCTCCCACAAGATTATCGAATTCTCCAATTTCATTCTCTGGTTCCCGTTCCGGTTCGTCATCTAGTTAGAAAAAATAAATAAATCAGTTGTACAAAAATTGGAACACTTGACTTGCCATCTGGATATACAACGATCATTTCATTGTTTTCGTGCATGGATTTATCAACTTCTTCTTCCTTATGGTTGCAAATCTTATCCAAATGAACGACTAATGAGTTGATGTCATCACACTGTTTTCCACAAAAGGGACACTGAATATTTGTGGTCAAACTTAACAAATGATATTTCAATAACGCCCGGTTGGAAAACCTATCCTCGCAGCAAAGCGGGCACGCGACGCTCTCCATGAAAACGCTAAAACAAATATTGAAGAAAAATGTATCTAAAATCGTAAGTATCCAAAACTATTTGCAACCACTGACGGACATTATATTTTATTGATCGATAAAGAACTCACGGACTTACTGTTTCGATAACCGCTGTCGTGTTAAAGTTCGGAAGTACAACTTGTCAACGATCCCCGGAACTGACGCTAACAAATTAATTATTTTGAAAGTAAAACACCAATGTCGATACAATTTGATTCATAGGAAAATACTAAATAGTGAATGTACCTGAATTTTTAAAATATACCGCCTAAACGCGTTAGTAACTTCAGAAATGTTATTGAATTACCGACCGCTGCGAAGCGGATAGTAGGACGACAGTTGTGTTTCGTTACCGACGTCAGACCTCAGACGAATATCTGTACCGCCATCGCCATGATTGTAACGTAGTTAACCACTCTGGTTACGCAGGGTTAACCAGAGTCCTGTTGTATGGTATTGTTTTGGTGGTCGTGTTGACGGAGCAGATTATGGTCGACAGGTTTGGGTACTTGGGTGACGCAAATAATGTACTAATGTATTATTATAGTTAAGTCAATACAACGGTTATGTTTAAGGACTAACTAGTAAGTAGACTTCAGACAAGTTTATTCATTAAATTCGTTTGAAACTTGTAAGAAACATTCATGAATCATGTCAGTGTGATAATAGCGTATTTGTGCTGTTAACTACGCACATGCGCAGAATTAAGGAACAACACGACTGCAGTGCGTTACACACGTTCACTGCGGGACCTATCACCACATTCGTCTAATGTCTATTAAAATTTAAATCACAGATGTATATAGAAGTCGGTGATTTTAGAAAAATTAAGGTCCCTTTTGCTGGGTGTCTATGTGACACCTGATGTGATATATATTTTCAAAAAAATTATTATAATTTATCACCCATAATACTGCAAACCTGTAAAAAAGCAGTAACAATAATTCGCGTACACAATTATTAGATATAATTTCACATATGGAGTATGGACATATTATGTCATATGGCATAAATGCAGTTTAGCTCCCAAGCAATTTTTTGGAATTTTCTTTCAAAATATGTGTTTTGAAAATAACATTTTTAAAAATGATACATTATTATGAATTTTTTTAACGTTCATAATCAATTAATATATTTTAAATTTTAAAATTGTTATTTTTTTCTGGGATTCGCAGCAATCACGTGATCTAGATAATTACTACAGCAGCTTGCTGACAATGACATATACCAAAGTCCATATGACCATATCCGGTCGGCGATCGCCTTGCAAGTTGCAGCTGCAGCCTGCAAGGATATAGGTGAACCGCGGACTAAGGGCCAGTTGCACCGTCTCTGACTAAAGTTAACCGGAGTTAAGGGCCAGTTGCACCGTCTACGGTTAAACTTCGATTAAGCTTAATCAGCTGATAACAGATATTAACCGGGCAAATTCGGCCGATTAAGAAATCTGTGAGGTAAACAGACGTGATCATGTGTAAAATGGATACGAAACAGAAAGGTCATATCAATATTTTTCCGAATCCGCCCGCTACTCAATACTCACTGTTTGTCACAATATAGACATATTAATGTATTAACATGGTTTGGCATGACAGCTATATAGCGCTTTATAGGATTCTCCTAGTTAACACAGAACAATCCAATTGAAGTGCTATATAGACATAATATAGTAAGTTGTCATCATAGACCTATAAAAGAATATCTGAATATAAGTTAGCCAAAAGTGAGAAGGTTTGCCCTCACAAGTCACAACTGTACAAGTAACTTTGTAAAATATTACTATTTGAATGTAACTCAATTTTTTTATAGATAAATATTATTTTATTAAGTAATTACACTTCGATAACTACTCAATTACTAGCTGGTTATAAAATTTGAAAATACCTAAGTCTTAAACACCTAATACTAGGTCTTAAGTAGTTAAGCCCCAAACCCCCTGTATACGTTCTTGTTAAATAGTGTAAAAAATGTGAGGGTTTGAGTACAACATGATATGTATATTATACGTAAAAAGATAATATTTTAAATGTAATAAACATTGTTGTACACAGAGATTTTAAATAATTATTTAAAATCTCTGGTTGTACAATACAAATATAATATAATATCATATAACAATATTATACTATAAATTATTTTTAAAAAATGTATTATTTTATGCGTGATAAGTACGATGTATTGGTACAAACAGTATAAATATTATACAATCTAAGCATAAAAATGTAGATATTTTTAGAAATATTAGCATCGATTAAACATACATATGTATATTTAATCAATGATATTAATACGTTACTTTATTATATAATATTTTGTATTGTATTATCATCGATGATTGGATATTTGAATTTAACATGTACGTAATAAATTATAAATTATTAATATTAATAGTATTAATATAAACATAATTAAATGATTAATAGTAAAATCAATAATTATTTTTAGAATATATTTAAAAACAAATATAAATATACGGATAGATTTTAAAGAGTTAAAAATATAAATGTCAATTACATTTATTAATGTTGTTATCAAAACAAAAAAGTATTATTATTTGATATTTATAATTTATATTCTATTGAACAAAAAATTTTGGTACCTGTCAACAAACAGAACTGAAAAGTGTTTATTTATTGTTAGTAGTATAATATAATATAATTAATATTACACACGATTAAAGATAATATCTTTAATCGTGATATTACATAATATGTAATAATATTTTTAGGTTTAGTAGGTAAGTTTGACATTATAAAGTTAAGTAGTTTTTCTAAGGATTCATCAGGTTAATTATCTATCAGAATCATTTCTCAATATAATATACAATATACATAAAATATAAATGATACAAAGGTAATACATATAATAATACATATCAATATTTGATTGAATAAACAAACCCTTAAATAATTTATATTATACAGGTTCAGATATAATTTATTCATAATAATATAATAAATTTGTATTGCAAATATTTTAATCGGCTTAAAATATATATTACTTAATAAATAAAAAGAAACTTTCAGTCTCTTGTTATAGAAGACTTATAATAAAATCAGCAGTTTTTAAACTTACCAAAACTCATCAACAGCTTAACAAGTAAATGATTGTTATGGAGTCTATGGACCAAATCCATAAATAAAAGCTACCCTTTGGTAAAATTCCCCTAAAATGCGTTTCAACAGAGGCCTAGTAGCAGATTCCGTCAAAACTCTTACACCATTGAATAAGACTGGTAACAATAACTTAAAGGAATCATCGTCTAGCTGCGCCAATAAATCAAAAACTGAAATCAACATTTCTGACCAAACTGACTCGTGCACCTCACTGTCCTATAAATGGATTGTTACATATTTGTATCAGTAGTGTAAAATTTAAGTAATTCAACATCAAAGATTTTATTAAAACATTAATATGATACCTTGTTCATACTAGTCTGCCTCTGCTCTTCAATTTCTACTGGTAGATTTTCTTCACTTTTTTCAATAGAATCAGGCTGTCCTGGCATAGAGTTTGCATGTTTCCTTTTTTTATATTCTTCAATTAGATTATCTAAATTTTTGCAACTTGCTATAGCATATACAGCATCATCGTCATCATCACTTCCACTATCTTCACTTTTTGATGTTAATGGTGCATTTGGATATATCTTTTTAAAATCTTCAAACTTAAACGCGGTAGGTTTCTCTTCAGTTGTTTCAAAAATATCATCATTTTGTGCAACAAAAAAGAACACTGGTTTATCTCCTGCTCTATCAACAGCGCAATGTGTACCGCTTTTATCCATAACTATTTCGACATATTTTTGGCAGGCATCATCAAATATACGTTTGAGTTCAAGTATAAAACTTTCAGTATCATTAGTGGGAGATCTTTTTTCAACAATAAGCTTTATCTGATCAGAACTCAAGAGTGACGTGCGATTGATACATATTTCAAAAAGTGCTACCAATGAGAGCGTCCAAGCTCCTCCAGCCTGCTTATATAAATTGGCTGCTTTCTCTAAACCAGCCACTTTTTGAATAAGAAATTTTAAACCGGGCCTTGAATCAAATTCCCATGATATACCATATGTCATATTTAAACACGAGATAAATGTATGAATCTGAAATTCGGTGAGAGAGGACAAGTATCCAGGCATATGTTGTTTTTTTGGTTTGAACGATTGTTCATCCATTGGTGTCATCAAAGAAGACTGAAGAAGGATATTGGCTAAGCTGAAGGAAATAAAGAATCTTCAATAATAATGACTATAACGAAAAAAATAAATACATGTTTACATGTTTATCAGTACCTTGGAATAGCTTTGTTAGTACCCTTTACCAACACATTTCCAATCATTTGTAATAACATTTCATTTACAAATAACCCAAGCACTATATTCTTGTAAGGAACACGTTCTGGTGATTGCTGCCATTGGTTATCAATTTCCAAATTACACCAGTGATGACATAATAAAAATATAAAACTTCTTTCGTCATCAACAATTGTATCACTTTTAACTCTTTGATGATCTAACAAAAATACCTGAAATATCATAATTAACATTTTAGTTTAATTTATTTTCTAATAAGACCAGTAATTGTAAATCAATTCATTAATTTAAAATTAGCATTTTTAAATTTTTTTCTATTAATAAATAGTAACATAATATTTATTTAAATACTAACTATAGTTTTAAAATAGTTCAGTCAAAACAAAATTTAATTAAGTTCTATACTATTAAATTTTACTAAATATTTAGAAAAATTTAAGTTTAAAAATGCATTCCAATTTTTAAAAAAAATGTATTAATACTTTCATCTAATTGTCGACTGTTACATAATCAGTAATCAAGTTCAATACTGTAATGCATTTCTAATAATACTGCATTAAAATAAAATGGTGAAGTGTATAGCAGCACTGTTGGGAATGCACAGATGTTTTGGAATTTCATTTGCTTATTAATACACCCTCTTACTTAATTTAATAGGTACAGTACATTTAAACTATAAAGTATACTTATTACCATTGATTATGAATAACTAAGTAATATTTAGTATTCATAATCAATGTTATTATTTACTATATATTAAATAATACTTTTTTTTTATTTATAATACTAGAATTTTTATTTAAGAGGATGCTACACCCTCATGTGTTGTGCCCGTCTTACAAATGTACAACATAGCAAAAATTGGTTTGAGCAGGATAGAACCACTCAGGCTATAGTGATAATTAAGACTCCAAATTGATACATAAATATAGTTCAGAACTGTGAAATATTGTTTTTATTTTTTTGATATCACTTAAAAGAAAAAGGTTCTTATTGTTAATTATGTTTTACTATTTAAATTTCTATATTAAGAATTCATCACCTTCAATGCAAGCACAGCTTATAGAAGGTGAACAGACGATTATCTATTATTATTATATATTCAAGTGTATTAATTGTTTGTTTGCAAAATAAATCAAATCAAATTGTTTCAAAATCCATTATTTTTGTGTTTTTCAAAATCGAATAACTTATTTTGTAGTTATGATATCGAAGAAATAAAAACGATATTTCACGGCCAAAGTGAAAACATTTTTTCTCCTTTTTCTCTTTTTCCTTCTTCTCCTTTTAATTTCCTTTTTATGAGGAGAAAATTTAATTTCTTAGTTATTACTGAAGTCTTCTTGGTTCTTTCCAGCACAAAACAATTATTACTATGTTTTACATTAATTGTAAGACGGAGACAACACATGTTGGTGTAGGCGGTGTAGCAAACTCTTAAGATTTTTTGAAAATACAAGTTTATCTATATAAAAAAAAAACAGATTACCTGTTGCGATAATTGTTTTAAATGTAAATTGTCATCTATTGTACTATCTCTTCTTGCAGCCACTTTAATACCAGCTGCTAAATCGCCATAAAAACTATCTGAAAATGGACTGTATGTCATTGATACTCTGGTCAATGGATGTAAAGAAATAGCACACGCTCTGTGTAAACTAAAGCTGATTAGGTCCCATTGGTTTGTAGTGAAGTTGTCTCCAGCACCCAAAACAAAATGTCTCAAACATGCACATCCTAAGCGGACAATGTTCTCTAAGGGCTGAACACAGAATTCATTTAATACAAATAATAGTTGTTTCAACATAAGTGTTATTTCTTTTTCAAATTTCAATTCATAGTTCTTATTCATTTTTAGGTAATTGACAATCAGATCAGTTGAATTTCCACACAACTGTTTGAAATTTGGTAAGTCACTAAGGTCATGTGTAGACACAATCTTTCTTGCCCACATTTGTATGGTAGGAAAAAGTAGTCGGTTTATGCAGAAACAACCAAATATATAACCTGTAATTTGTTATTATTATTTATAATTTTCAAATACTAATAGGTTTCATGAAAAAATAAACATTAATTTTAACTTCAGTTTATTCAGTCATGGGTATATTTATTGCGTTCAAAATAATTCTAACCTGGTGTTTCAGGAAATGCCTGTAATATGTCTAAGAGTAATTCAAGACTTTGCCTTTGATATATAGCTGATGTACCAGTAATTGCAGTACAAAGTCCTTCTACAATGCAGTACCATACTCTTAATATCCCACACGGTTGATCAATTTCTTCTAAAAGTATAGCTTCATTTTTTGAATCTTCAATGGATAGTTGATTATAGTTTTCATTTTGAATACATTGTAATTCAGGTACATCATAATCAACCAAAGTAAAGACATGATTTCTAAATAAAATTTATATAAATATCAAGAAGACATCATACCAAGGTTGTTATCTTAGTCTCCAAATTGCAGAACATAGCAAAAACCAGTTCACAAAGATCTATTGTATACAATTGAACTATTTAATATTATTGTATTATCTATAAAGATATTTCTGAATGCGTCACATATACACATACATATGTCTTATAATTTTCGAAATACCTATGTAGCCAACATTAATAATAATAATATTTTATATACATTTTGGTAACCTAGAATAGGCACAACTTTATTACTCATAAAAGATTTGACAAAAAACTACTAGATACGTTAAAAAATATTGTTTTAATTAATTTATATTGTTTATATATTAATATGCAAGAACTTTTTTTTTTGTCCCAATAACTCAGCCTATATATTTTACACCATTTACTATATAGTAAGGGAAAAATAGATATATCATTGAAAAGGTATTAAAGAGTAGATTGGAAGATAAAATACAAAAATGGAATGCATCAGTGGCCTGCACCATTTATCCATTAAAATAGAATTAAAAAAAAAAAAAAAAAACGTTTTCCAAATAGTCTCGAGCAATACAAAATATAAAAAGCAGTAACTTAACCAATTTTTATAATTTAAAAAAAGTATAGTTAATTATTGTTTGTTATTGTACATAACAAACAATGTCTTCAAGTTTGTAGCTTATTATTCTATTCTGTGCTATAGACTAAAAAATTTTAACATGAAATACCTGTTGTTCTCATATTATAAAAAGTTCAAAAGAATAAAAGGAGAAAAAAGACAAACGCTGATAAAACTGTATGTGCATTAGGAAACGCAATATTTTAGAGTGTGTTGATTTTACAATTAAACTGGTTTTAAATTTTAATGGTTGAATTTTGACCAATAGACGAAACGCAATATTTTAGAGTGTGTTGATTTTACAATTAAACTGGTTTTAAATTTTAATGGTTGAATTTTGACCAATAGATGATTCTAGTAAATTTAATAATAAGTGGTTTACCTCCAAGATCAGTTAAAAATGTTAATATAAGACAAATATTTGTGAATAAATTTTTTCTATGTTTCAAGTGTATTTATAGAGATACCATATTAAAAAGAGTAATGTGAAATTTTCTTTTTAAACCCAATTTAATTTTGAATTTATTGTAAATTTGAAATACCGGGTGATCCATTCAACATAAGACACTCATTATCTTAAAAAGTATTAATATTTTTGAAAATATTTTTTTTTAATAATTAGAAATCATAAAATTTTTTTTCAAAAACATTAATATTTTTTTAAATAATGAGTGGTTCATGAATTATGATAAAAAAAATCAGCTGGTATAAATCAAAAATTTCTCTTTTATAACCCAGATGTATAATTCATAAACAAAGATTAAAAAGTATTTAAATTTTTTTATGGATATGGAGTCCATATACCAAGATATTTGGAAAAGTACAAGTAATAACTTACCGTTTAGGTAAATGAAATTTTGGACAAGCTGGCATAACATACATTGACCTTAATATTAAACTGCAATGCTGTAAATGTTTAAGAGCAGCTTTGCACAGTTCTAGTCTAGTATCAGTATCTGAGTTGTCAAAATCTAATTAAATGTAAAACAAACTTTGTGGTCAGTTTCATTTTTCATATCATGAAGAAAAAAGTACTTACTAGTTCCTCGTACGTGTTTAATGAGACAAGCTATACAATCAACAGCTGCATTTGAGAAAGCTAATGTGTCATCAGTGTTCAGAAAGACTCTGAATACTTCTAATAGAGATGATAAATGACTGCTATTGACTACTTTTAGAGCACCAAATAAAGGTCTCCAACCTGATCTTATATCAGAACGGTTAGCTTCGACAAACTCACATAGGCAACTGACAATCTTTTAAGAATAAAATTATTAATTAAATTGTTTAACATAAATGTGTAGTAAAAATTAAATTACTTGGTCTTGAATTTCTATGTCACATAGTTCTAAACATAAAAGATTTTCAAAAGGCTTGAACAGTGATTCGTTGATATGAAAATGAGAAAGTTCTGGTTGGTCGTTAAGAAAAGCTAAAACTGTATCATGAATTGAAGCTATAGCTTGTTTAGACAATGCCAAATCTTTATGACAGGACACCTGATATAAAATTTAGAAAAATACAGTTTATGGATGCCATTATGCAGATAATATTGAAAATGAAATATCTTTACTTCCATCAGACATGGCAAAACAGTTGACCATATTTTTATCATGTGGAATAATGGGCGCCCGCTTTTGATGCATCGTAACATAAGTCTAGATAATCGTGTCAAAAGAGTCGCATTGTTAGTACTATTGTTAGACTTCCTCTGTTCTGGTAATTTAAATAACTCGTGTCGAATAGTTTCACATAGGCTACGTACAAATTCAGTAAGCGCTCTCAGATTCAATTTTAATGCGGCGTCTTCAAATAATCTATAATAATATGATTGTATAAGGTATTAAAAATTAAAATTAAACAATACATTTCAATCAAGTTAATGGTTTATACCGATCAACATATTGAGACAGAATACAGACTATTTGTGCAGCATATTCTTGGTTCAATATACCATTGTTTTCAATATCTGCTCTACTTTTATTTACCAAAGTTGATATGGTTTCTGTCAAATTATTGGGAGAAGTTGGCGAAGACAAGAAACTATAGACATCCATGCTAAAGTTAAAACAGATTATACCTTTTCAAGTATTATTTATCGAAGACATTTTTATTTATTTTTATATTTATATTTATTTTTATTCAAAACCCTTTCACTGCTCCAAACTTACTATTATGCCCAAAACATTTACACCATTCACTGCTCTAGACATACTATTATGTTTCTGTATTTTATATTATTATAATTTACCTGTAATCAGAGGTAATCCTGTTACCTTTAACCTAAGGTAGTTTTGAGTAACATGTCGAGGGATGTTTTCTATTTTTATATTCTAAGGGCCCGCATTACAATAGTTGATTACGCTCAACCTACTGATTTTACCGGTTGAATCCTGCGGCCAGAGATCAACTATTGTAATACTGGCCCTAAGCGAGCAAGTAACCAAATCAGATGTATATGAAAATACCAACAATTTCAATTAGCTATAACTTTAAAATAAGTCTGACCGCCAAATTCAGACTTCCCCGACGTTTTTAACATGCTGAACTACATGGGTACATTAAAACAAAAACCCCTAACCCCTTCCCCCAAGCACGCCCTGTAATCGTATAGCTTCAGGAAACCCTGGCTTGCATTATTTTAAACTTAAATTATTAGATCATATTATAGATCTCAACATTTAAATTAAAAATATTTGATTTTATGTAGCATACACAGGTTGCACAGCATAAATAATGTAGCAGTGAAAAGGTTAATATATCGTAGTCATAATATTTTAATAAAATAAAAAACTGAAAATAAATATTTAATATTTAGAAATATAAAAAAGATAAAAGTTAAAAATTGTAGACTACATAATAAATAAAAAGCAACAATAGTTTTTTCATTCGCATATAAATGTGTAAAATCAAGTACATATCTCACCAAACTTCTTCATCGCTATCTACAGATGTACCAAAACTTTTGTTTAAATTTTCAGTATTTAATAACTTAGGTTTAACCATCTTTAAAGCAGCAACCGATGAAGACGTCTGTCGGAAAAATACTTGTTCTAGGTATCCAACATATAGAGCACAGCTATAAAATTAACATTATAGGTAATACAATTCAAGTATGTATAGGTATATTTCAATCAAAAGCTGTATTTATGAGATATACTTGAAAATATGTGGCCAACATTCTTGTCCATGACATCCAAATTCTAAGCCACGTGAGAGCATCACGTCCATACTCAAAACATGTGATGTTATTAACTTTGGTTGCTTTTTAATTATGCCCGAAAACCAATTTACATTTCCTTTCTGAGCACAAGAAGCTTTTACGAGTAGAGAGAATATACCTTCACAGCGATTATGCATGCCTAATGAAAATAAATATAATATTAATATAAACAGTAAATAATAATTTAAATAAAGTATAACGTTCAAATATTAAAAACAAATACAAAATGTTTGAACATTTGAATTCATTACATACCTAAAATATTTGCAAGAGTAGCTGCTTTTTGTAAAGCATCTAGACTATGTTGTACTGACATCTGACGAATAGAATCTTTGTTTAGTTCATTTCGTAACATTTTTTTAACCTGAGTATTTTTTGAATCATTTGATGAATCAAATTCAAGAGGAACGGCTAAAACATTCATCATACTATCCCAGCAACATGTAACGATTCGTCTACTTAATTTTGTACCTAATAAAAATAAATTACTTGATCATAATATTATTACAATACAATTTTTATATTCTATTTAGCTCTATTATAAAACGCTTATTTCGGGTAAGTATGTTAATATATTAATAAATTATATGTTAATTGAAATCATACCCGCATCAGCATCAGGACTTGTCTCTGATCTACAGACTGTTCTTTCTAGGCGAAGACAATCTGATAACAACCAATTAACTTTATTCTCAGAATTGTAGCCATCAATATCTAAATGAACAACAACTTAAATAAAATCAAGTGTAACACAAGAAGTTAAAGGTTAGATTTGAAATTTATGTTTAACAATTATTATAATACAATATTTTTTGTTTGAGACATTAATTTAGAAGTGCATGGACACTGACACACTGTGATGTAAGTACATGCTATGTATATTACACTTACATAAAAAATTTTTGAAAGCTTGTATTTTTTAAAAAAACCAAAATAGGTATGTTTAGAAATTTAAAAGTTTAGTCTACTCGATAAATATTATTTTCAACCAATTTTTGCACATAATAATTTCTCATGATTTTGAAATAACCTTAAAGTTGATTAAATAGTAATATTATGTTTAATTTTACACATAATAGTGGTATTTTTAAGTTTTTGTGAGTTTATATTTTATTATACCATATAAAATCCAACCTATAACAATGGCTGTTTTTGTTACTAATTAAGATGATGTGATAACTTATATCTAGAACCAAGCGCCAACTGGACAAATAAAAACAGTTTATAACACTGCTACTATAAAATTATAAATGCAAAATGAAACAAAATATTCATAAAATATATTTTATAGAAAAAAATTATTTCAAATAATTTGTTAAAAACGATGAGTTAAAAACCAAACAAAAGAAAGCATTGCAAACAAAACTAAGCTAAAATTATAAATGTATATTAAATCAAGCATGAAGCTAAACCCCATATGAACCTGTTAATAGATCTATTAGCGCCAAATGACCAGCTGCTTGAGTCTTGTAACTGGACAATACCAAAATATTAGTAACGAGTACATGTTGATAGAGTTCAGCTAACCAACTTCTAGACACATACATCAGCATGCCACTGCTGTAAATTTCTTCAACAAATTGATCCTGCAGAACAACCCACCCACCCAATGGTTATATTGCATCTTGAATAATGTAGTATACTACATAGATATGTGGTTTAAAGCAGTAATTTGTTGATACAATTGCACAAATAAAACCCATAAATAAAGTTGCCTAACCAATAAAAATAAACAGTTAATTACAAATTAATAATAATAATACGTAATTAACAAATTATAGTATAAAAATGAATTGTGTTATCGTTATGACTTGAGTATGTTTAAAATCCAATGTTACATAAAATGATTAATTTTATAATTTTTTATGTTTTCAATTTTGATTATTTTAACTTCAAAGTTTAACATTGGGATTTATTGCAAAACATTGATAGGTCAAAATATTGTAATGTAAAAAATATTGGCTACATTTTTAACATTAATAACAATATACTGGTGTTTCAACATATAAATGATTTGACCGTCTGCAATTCAACCATAGTCCTTAATATTGTAATATATATTAAACTTACTTCAGACATGATGGGTAGTATAGAAGAATCTTCATAATAATTTTGATTAATTAACTTTAAATTAAGATATAGTGACATAATTGTTGCTACATAAACACCATCTGCATTTATTATTATTGCACCATATTTTTTATTTTCTTGTCGTATAATATCTAAATTAAATTAAAAATAATTAGAAATTGTATAAATTATGTAATAATATTATTATATTTTCTTCTAAATTGTAAACATACTTAAATATAAAAGTATAAAATGGCTTTTTACTAATGTTAGACTTTTAAATTATAATATCTATTATATATTATATATCTTTTAAATATTTTTATTTTTGTATTTAATAATCATGAAAATTTTAAAAATGATTAATTAAACAGTTAAACAGTAAAATAATATAGTTCGTTGAATATCTTAGATAGAAAAATTATCTTAAACTGTGTAGGTGTATCAATTGTTTCAACAATAATTGCATATAGATTATTAAACTACTGTTAAGTTTAACATATCTATATAAAATGTATTATTATAAACACAATTTTAATATTTTATAATCTTAATATAAATATAGTAATATAACCTTCGCAAAAGCTGGAAGAAAACCTTTGGATCTCTTCATCTACTTGTAATGTACTTCGCAATGGTAACAATGTAGGTAAAAAACTAACCAAAGTCTGGACAAAACTACCAGCATTTTTTCTTTCCAAATCCAATAATTCAACAGACTCCTAATAATATAAAATACATACTATTATTAATTGAGTTAAAAAACTAAAATATATAATATACAATAATACAGCAGATTTAATTCTCAATTGAAACAAACATAAGTGATGTTAAAAAATTTATTTTAATCTAAAATGTATTCATATTAGATATCAGTTATATTAGTAAATGTTTGTCTATTGAGTAGCAGAAAACAAATAGAGTCCACCCAAATTTTTTTTTTTGTATTTTTACATTCTGATTGGAAAATGAGTACCTTTAGTTGGTGGATGATAGTGTTTTGTATAATTTTATATAAAAAACAATATAAATGGAAGATAAAACTTACTGGAGTAACTTGAAATACATTACAAGTATTCAACTTTTTTGTTACTAGTTCTAAACGAAATGCTTCTTCTTTTAGGTTTTTCTCAGCTGCTGCTTCCATTTCGTCAATCTGAATTACAAGTAATAATATTAAAAATTTAAAGAAATAAGATTTTCTATTTTATGGCTTATTAGCTCAAAAATAAATTGAAAGTTAATGATTGATGTTTTGTACATAAGTTACCTGTGGATCATTTTGATATCCTCCTTCAGGACCTTCTGTATTACCACTACTTGGAACTCCACTACTACTGCTTGTACTGTTAATGCGACTTCTGTTTCCAATAGATGATTCAGAAGAAGAAGATAATTGTTCTCTGTAGATATTTGGTAATCTCTTTGTCGACTCATAAGTCAAAGGTCCCGTGTAGTCGCAACTAGCCAATGACTGGAATTTTTCATTTATTTTTTCAGTATAAACATCATTAATTCCTTTTCCAGTAGATAAATCAAGAAGGGTGGAAAGAAGAGAAAGTATACACGAAACACTTATAAAAACAATTTCCCAATCTGTACATTTGGAACATTCTTCAATAGAATCCATCACTCTAAAGCATAAAAAAATTATAACAATATTTGATCAAATCATACATAGAAAAATGTATATTATTTTATACTAACAAACGAGTCAATGCCATATCACTCTGTTGACATATTTTATCATCTTCCACAAGTATTGGTCCAGCAAAATCCACTATTCTATTTGGACTACTCAATAGCTGAAATAAAATGTATTTTATACAGCTATAGGTGGCATAATATATAATATTATAATACATTTTATAAATACAAGTATTATTAACTATTAAGAACTTTTCAAAATTTTAATATTTTTAAATGATTAGAAGATTCAACAAGTTGTGGCAAAAATGTGCATTTTTAAGATTGTTAAAACTGTTTCAACAGAATATACTATTTTTAACCATTTTTTTTAAAAAAAGCTTTTTTATGTTCAATTGTTAATGTACTCAAGTATTGAACTTAAATAAAACAGAATGAGTTAGGTAACATAAGAAATTAGTTAGTACTTAGTAACATTTGATTGGTCTCTCTAATTAAGAATAGGTGTTACATGCTGCCTAAGCAATTTTCCAAATATTTGGGAAAATACCCTCCAGCTTCAAACCAATTAAAAGGTGGGGTACATTAGTGAGTTGTGACAGTTGTAGATTGATGATGCAGAAATAACTTTGGAGCCAGTGGAATTTTTATTTTTGAATTTGGAAAGTGTATAAAAAATGTCATTGGGAGAGTAGACAACATTAGACAAAAGGTTGTATACAGAATAAACTATATAAAAAAATCTTACACATTACTCATATTTATAGTTGAACAAATAAATTAATTTAGAAAAAAAAATGGGAAATTGTACTACATATATTACTACTAAATAATATTGTGAAATCTTAACTATTTTCCATGAAAAAAAAAGTAACATGTATTAACTTATGTAGAAAGCTTATAATTTTTGGCCAAAGATAATATTATGACGTTATTAAACAGGACAGTTTTTGAAATGTTTATTAAAAATGATTGATTTAACAATCAAAATTTCATAAAAATAATAATAAATAGTTTTTCTTTTAATAACTTATTAATTACTTAGAATAAGTTAAAAATCAAGAAAAATTATTTTAATATACGTCTTATAGATAACAATAACTCAAGTACAAAATAATAATCACTAATTAGTTAATAAAACTACAAGGATTTTACATTTTTATCTGATTAAATATAAGTTATTTTAATAGATTTAAATTCCAAAAAAATCAAAGATAAAGTTAATTTAATAATAGTAAGTATTAGATTATTTTAGTGTTAATAAAGTTAATTAAAATTGTACTTATTCAATTTGTACTTTAGTTAAACAATGTAAAATATTAAAGATTTTTCTGTTCATGAAACCATTAAATAATAATGTATATATTACTCTTTTTCCTGAATAAATCTAAATACCTACCTCTTTTAAAGCTTTTAAAGCATCTATTCTATAGAGAGGCGGTGGATACAAAAGCATTCTATGAAAGACAGACTCCAAAACAGGTCTAAGGGAACTCACACATCCAACCAGTCTCACTAGTTGACTTCCAATACTAAAATTAAAATGCATGCTATATATTAGTAGTGTTAATAATTAGTAATTAGTAAAAGTAAAGAGGAAAGCACAGGAGTTGTTATTATTAAAAATAAAATTATTACCTATATATTATTTTAGATTGATTGCTGTTGAAGCTAGGAGCACTTCCCAAGACACCAGATCCTCTACCAAATTTAGTGACTTTGTCATCATCTCTTGACACTATTTTTTTATCTACTCGAGGTGATCCTAAAAAAGCTATAATAGCTGGACATAGCCGTTGCCATAAGAACATAGTAAAGTGTCGATTGTCATGTACTTTTTGGGGTAAGCTTGCAACAAGAGCATGAAGACACTCGAGATAAAAGACAACAGCTTGACTACAACGATCTCCACTATTAACATGATAAACATAAGTTTAACCAAGATTTTAAACATAAACAAAAAGTCTGGGCAGTATATTTACTTTTGAGTCTCGTCTATTTTACTAACAATAAATTGCAAAATTGGTAATGCTTCATTAAAACACAATACTCCACCAGCACCATTGTCTTTCATTTTATTAATTTCTTCACATTCTTCATCTGGAAGTAAAACTAATTATTAAAATAACTTGTTATAAATAATTGAATACAATATAATCGGAATCGGTGAAATACTATGTAAATTGTAACTCCTAGAGTAGAGAATTTTTGTTTTTAAATACTATTATTGTATTAAGTAAACATTAAACATGCAAACAAACAAAAATTATATGAAAAATGTATTATAGAACAGGAGTCTATGGAAATAACATGATAGATGAGATTCATTAATACTACTTTAAACAATGATGACCGTTAAAAATATCTAATAAAATATTATCTACAAGGAACCATTAGCAGTTTCTCCTATTAGTTAATATCTAAAGTTTTTAACCGACTCAAATAGAAATAAAGTACCTATTTTACCGAGAAAGTTGCAAAAATATTGTAGTGTCTGACTGACGGCAGCTTGTGCAGCAGATCGAATTCCTTGGTTACCATTTTCGTATACTTCACAGGACAGTGTAAGTATCTGTATAATAATCCGCCCATTCATAGTCCAGTATGAAGAACACGCAACATTCAAAAACACCTATAAATTAATTTCAAATAATTAACCTTGTTTATACAATATAAATAAGTAAAATTACCTTTAACATATCTATTTGTGTGTCATCAGACTGTGTTAAAATAGAACTAATTGTATGCAAAATCTGTGACGGCAACCATAATGAATCATCTTCTGGCTCAAAATTTGATTGAAAACGATCATCTCTCAAAATTTTCTAGACATATTTTAGTATTATAATTTAGTAGGTAATAATCAGTTATAAATGAACTAATAAAATAGTAATTTTACATTTAATCCACATAAAGCTTGTGTCACTAATTTGCTTTTTCTCGTTTCAAAGGCCAGTTTAAAAACATTTAAACACTTTGCTCTAAGTTCATGAGCCGGATCGCGCAGGGATCCCTGTTGCTTCTCTAAAAACACTGAAATGGGAACATAAATTCTAATTTAAATATTTCATCTACAAGTAACATATTATGTCTATCAACTGCATAAAATCGATCGAGCGAAATTATTTAGAATATTAACGTAAAATGCTACCATATGCTTCAGTTGCTGACTGACTCAGGCTGGTCAATTTTGAGTTCGCCGCATCTTTCGATATCTGAATCAGTAGATCTTCCATGTTGATCAACTGTTTTTGGATTATAACATCTAAACAGACATATCGTATTCCTGTGCGATATTCCAAAAATAATTTTACCGACAGTACAATTATACGACAAACGCAGCTCGTGGAATACACCTGCACATATTATGTCAACAACGACTGTCAAAAGATTGGAAACTGGTATGAAATTTGTCACTTAGTTCGTCTCGAACATCGAAAACGAAGTCATCGGAATCATACAAAGAGGGCTCAGGATTAAGGAGACAGTAAGTCAGAAAGATCTCGAAGACTACAACGATTGAACGATGTGCCGACTACAGACTTTCGTGATTGTTCGAATGTTATGAATATGTCAATATTATGATAAGTTGTAAACTGTTTTTATCATTTCTGTTATCATTAATATTGCGCTCGCCGCGCGCATAATATTTGTGGCACGCCAACCTTTTTTTTTTTCATTAATAATAGGTATACAATATGTTGACAAAATAAAAACAATAAGTACCTAATAAGGATAACATAGAAAAGTATATTATACAAACATAAATCACGTGATGAGGAGATTCATTAGCAGAAACTCAGAATTTTTTTCCTATTTTAGGAGTTATCCAGACCTGTTTCTTTTTAATCGACGTGTAATATTTGTAGTAATTTGAGAGAAGACGTCATGTTTTTAATGAAGGAGTTTATATGGTTTGTTCATTTTGAATGAAAACTTTTATAGTGGCTTTTTGCAAGCTAGTTTACTGTTTGAATATTTAGGTAGATATTTATGATCTATGGAGGGCTGCATTTGTTATGTACCATTATAGAGCACCGGTGTTTAGTCTAAGGGTAATTGACTGGAAGGCTTGAATTATAGGGCAAATGTTTGCGGGCTTAGCTGGGCCCCAAATTTAGATGCCGACATGCCACATGTCCATACTGACATGATGGTTGCTTTGTATAACAGTAATTTGTTTTTGAGACACAAGTTGGATTTAAGTAGAGGCTTAAGTAGTCAATAATGTGTTTATAAATAAATCCCCCCCATGAATTTTTTTCAATATTTATAACAATTTATAATTAAGTATATTCAATAAAGCATTAAATTTTGTTCTATTTTTTTTCTAATTCAAATTATCAAATATTGTCAATTTCAACAGAATGTCAGAATATGTTTATACATGTTTATATGACATGACTATATTATTATCTAAACTCATATCTAGGAACTAGGATATTATTATTATTATTATTATTATTATTATTAATATTTAGTTTTTTACACAAAATATAATATGGGAATTATCCCCCTCGATCATCGAGAATTCTCAATAACAACTAGCTCTACACTTTCCCAGAACATTGGCCCATACGGGCGATAGTGCGATCGGTAGGTATATTCTACAATATTACGTACCAACAGCCCCAGGTCATTAGTTGGTTGAAAACTTGAAATATCGATTGCTTATTATTTATCATAACTCATAATATTTAGTTATCAATTATCATCGTGATTCGTCTTTAGTCTTTCGTACTCGTGTTTTCTACTGTAGGTCCGTGTACAGTGCCGCAAAAACCGGGTGTGCAGAGCGTGCCGCGCACACGGGCCCCAAGGCTTACATACATTTGGGGGGCCCCGTACCCAACCTGGAGCAGACACTAAAATTGTCTAAAAACGCAAAACTTAATAGTTACTCACAATCATTTTTTTTTTAAAGTTAAAACATTAGTGTAGTTGTAGGTATACTAATATTACTTATTAGTAGGGCTAGGAAAATAAAGCACTAAAAACCTACAATAAAGGAATTAAAAAATGCCAATAATGCTACAAAAAAAGCATTTTAACCAAGAAAATGCAACTAAAAAAGATTTGAACATTTTTAAGTTTTGCTGAAAAATATTTTTAATATCAAAAAATAATTTATTAAACACACTTTTATATATTCACACTAAGTAATTCTTAGAACAACTAAGCACAATTTATAAATATTGAAAAAAAAAAATTAAACACCGTTTTATTAAATGTCGATAAATGTCAACGTATTACGTAACCACTACTCCCCACTCGGTAATCACTTTGACAAAATTTAAGAATCTATTTTCAGAAATATTTTCCGATAAGGCGATAATATTTCACTACGAAATCACGAAATAAGTATATATAATAATACAATTAAAATAAATTAATAAATAATAATTTAGATAAATATAAATGTTAATGTAAATGTTTTAAAAATGTAAAATATGCGTATAATTAACAAAAACTAATTAAAAAGCTAATAAACTGACAAAAAAGTACCAAAAAAACATTTATTAACGAATATCATATATTTTGCATTTTCTTATAAGAAAATGCAAAATCAAAATCAAGCAAAATCAAAATCAAATATTTGAACTCTGTGATGAATGAATCGAATTTTGTTATTGATTAGCTATGTCCTGTAGTACTGTGAAAGAAAATGCAAATGATACAAAATCCTAGCCCTACTTATTAGATTAAGTATGTTAAAATAGAATGGTAAGTTTTAGTATATTATAAAATCAAATGGAAATAGATAGAATCACGTATGTGGTGTTTACTATGTTAGAAAAAGGTGGGTATCAAGATGTATTCAAATGTCAACGTTTCATACTTTCTTAGTAGGTACTATCGATTTTTCCATACGATCTATTTTTATCGCGTCTATGGGTTGTTGTTTGTCGAATTGTTAGGAGAACAACTGACTGATACTCGAAAACGACGAGGGTTGTCGAGTGACGACGTGCCATAAAAGTAATGTTATTGCTTATTAGTGTTTATTTATAAACTATTAAAATGTCGTGTTATACCGAGAATAATATCGAAACAATATTATATAATACATACAATAAAAATCAATTTAGGAACGGGCCCAAAAAGAACATCGCACGCGGGCCACTTATTATGTAGTTGCGGCACTGTCCGTGTAGTACTATTACTTACTATTATACAATTGGTGTCTTTTGTAATATTGACTATCTTGTCTATGTTACATTTTCACAATTACTATGTCTATAAAAACAAAATTACTAGCTATTTGATGTAAGTTGCTCTACCTCTAAACACTCGGCGGATGAAAAAATAATTAATACCACTAATATGATAATATCGTTACAGAAAATCAAGTTGTGGACGTAGCGGTAATATTTTTGAACTATTTACAGACATTTTCAGTTTCCAATTTTTTAGTTATTTTGTCTATGAATGTCAATTAAATTTTCTTTGTTCGGTAAAAAAGCTTGAAAATGTAATACAAGGCTCTTAATATATTGTTATAATGACATTTGAAAAACATTAAATATCCATAGTAATTTTTTTTTTTTGAAAATTTGAATTTTAAATATTGAAAAAAACACGTAAAATCACGAAAATATGTAAATTATTTTGAGATAGAAAATTAAAAAAATTATTCTTTTTAAATTTAAGATTCGTAAATTGAGATATTTAAATTTTTTTCTAAAAAAAATTATCAAAATTACTTAAATAAAATCCAAGAAAAATTCATATTGGAAATTGCTTTTACTAATTATTTCTCAAGTGTTAATGAAAATTTAGATTATTTCAATGTAAATTTTAAATCACATAATCCACCCAAAATTCTTTTTTCTTCATTTCACTCTTGTTCGATTGATTTAATTGAGGTATTTGAGCCACTTAGCTCCTATTAAGTTCTAATTCCAGTTAGGTTTAATTTATCCCTCTCCTCTGATATTTTCCCTGATTCGACCTATTAGTTTTCCTAAGTCTTCTTCTAAACTATGATCTATCTAAAATTTCAAATTACCAGCCAATAACTTTACTTTATCTTATGTACCTAAAGTATTTGAATCGATAGTTGCAAATAAAGTTTTATCCGTTTTTAAAAATGTAATCGTGGATGATCAACATTCAACATGGTTTTTGACTAAATGAGAATACGATTACTAATTTACCTAACTTTCAACATTTTGTATCTGACGCTGCAGTAACACTATTTCTCATAGATCTAATGTTGATGTCATATACATATACCGACTTCGCTAAGGCTTTCGATAAAATTAATCATCAAACCTTATTTTTTAAATTAAAACAGATTGGTATTCGTAGATTTTTTTATCATAGATTATCTCGGGGATTATCGCTTTTATTGAAGATCGTCAGCAAATCGTAGCTTACAAAGAGAATTTAACGAGAGAACAGTTAACATAATACCTACCATACTTGTAAATTCATGGCTATAAGTATATTAAAAATTGTATAAATAATTGTCGTATATTAAACTTCATGGAGTTTTCTTTTTAATTATTAATTATTATTAATGAACGATTGTTATTATTATATAATGTACCTATGTAATTGGGCCTGGCCCGTTAGAAACTTACATAAATAAATCAGTATGTGCTTTATTGAATGATGTGCTTTTGGGAAAACTGTGTGATAAGCTGATATTATAAATTATAATGTAGAGAAGAGTGGAATAATTTGAACGACGACCCGTTTTTAAAGGTGTGCGTATTAATGACCGACACTTTTGCTTAAAATGGCTAAAAAAAATACAGAGGTGACCTCGATTATAACAAACCTATTTATAATCGTGTTCATAATTAATAAAATATATTTTTTTATATAGTATATTCTGAAACCAAAAAAAAATTATAAGCATAATTTTTTTAGACATTTTAAGTTCAAAATTAGACCTAATTAGATATTTATACGAAGAATAACAATTTTTCCTATTTTGTAGTAATTTAATAATATCATTTCTGGCCACTTAAAACTTTTACGTATGTCGTATATTATATACACAATGCATATTCAAAACATTTGGATTAACTTTAACTATTGCCTACCTATTTTGCATATTATTGTCAAGTTATTGATTCAAAAGTTACCTAATATAAAAAATAAATATAATATAGTATATAATAGTAATTAAATATTTATTGTATATAATATAAATGCAGTGTTTTTGGCAAACAATTAAATCAACCTACCGTAATACTATAGGTAATATTATAGTAAAATTAATTATTTTAATAGTGATATCAAAAAACATATCATGAAATATAGGTAGGTAGTTACTAATAAAAAAAAAATAGTAACATATAATATGATGACCGTCTTTGCTCAGAATCGTTTTTCATATACCTATGCAATGATAATTATCATTGAATCAAATTGTATTCACAAATCACAGTTATATTGTACATTATACAGGGTTCAATGACGATCATTGAAGACTTGACGAGGTACCTACCTACCTACTATAATGTGTACACTCGACACCTACACTGTAGTGTTGAGTGGTAAGTATATATGGTTACCTTAAAGTCTTATACTTTCCTCCTTCTTTTAATTTAATCTTTACTATACCTATTCTAACCGGCTACAAGTCTACAACTATATTTACGTCAATTGTACAGTGCAATTATATATTAAAAGTTAAAATGTAGGTAGGTACCTACATGACTACATAATATTATGTTGCAAAATTAAAGTCCAGGATCAACACCTCAAAACTTTTTGTAGCACACTTGTTCTATATAATGTCTAAGTAAGGATAACCATACTTATTTCTGTTATTTTTATGGTGGAACAGGAAAATATGGTTTTTATCTTCGCATTTTACAAAGACCTTGTTATTATTTATATGTAATATATTGTATGTTGTATTATTATTATATTATGTTAATCAACAAGTTTCCTTTGTTAGTGTTTGAAACGACTGAGAAATGAGAGATAAAATATTTAAAATACCATCATGTAGGTTCCTAATAGGTACTGTAAAATATTGTTGTAATGATTATCCAACTAAATGTGTATGTTGCGCGGGTAAAATTCTATTGATAATCGATTATTTTAAAAATGTCACAAACTCACAAATACGCAGTAAATTGTGTATAAAATATAAATCACCAATGATAATCGATCATCGTTAATTAAATCATATATGCATAAATGCATAATATATATTATATCATATTGTATTAATAGCTAGATTTAGACGGAGATAATTTAGCAGAGTTTTGGAACGTGTCGTTCCATCTTGTGTATTCAAAACGTTGCGTGTAAATAAAATTTAAATGTAGGAGAAATGATATAAAAAATCCACAGTTTTGTACAAATGATAATATTACATGTGATAAAATGTGCGTCTAAATGCATTCGTCGTATGCTTTTATATTTTCAAAAAAAAAGTAGAAAGGACAAGCGCCACGAGCCATCCTTTGCTACTAGTGCGATAATTTAAACACACAGCCCATCCTCTCACTGTAATTTCCAGTGACACTTTCAGGGAGCACGACTTGACTGTTTGTTACTGAAAATACTGCAGATATTGTTTGCTATTGTAGCATTTTTTAGACGTTATAGTACTCTACTACTTCCGGAGTTATCCTTAAATTTAATTTGTGGTTGTAAAGACATACCAATGACACTACCCCATAACAAATTATTGGTCCAAATTATATTTGTAATTTGTATATTGTTAAATCTATAAAAAATCCATGGGGTCCGGCCCCCCCATTAGCCCAATAAATAACTATCTAAACATCTAATAAATATATTAAAATATTATGTATCGGAGCCCTCCACTTAAATGTGTTTGGACTTTGGATAACTAGCTGGACGCGTCCTTTATGAAAAATACCTAAATACGCCACTGCTCCGATGAATGTATTGATTTTCCAATGTGTTTTTTCGTGTATGTGTAAGTACACGATTTATAGTAAAAAATGCTTCAATTTTTAAACTTTAGAGATGGTTCCTGGTAGTTAGTTGGATCTAGTTGGTACTTTTGACAGGTCAAATTTGATAACTCTCAGTGATTTTCAAAATAGTTTGACACCTTTTGAGGTATATACAATATACGGATATACTTATACATATTAGACATTTGACATATTAGAATTTTTTCAGTTTTGTTTATAAAACAAAATAAATATTGATAAAAAAATGTTCACTCAGTCAAAACCTTGAAAATTCAATTCAAGATTCCTCAGAAGTCGTTTACATTCCAATTGAAAAATATGAAATTCAGTGACAATATTTTTTTATAAATGTATAAAATTAGAATTTTGACGACATTTTGCAAATTATTTTATAGTTAAAAATTCATAAACTTTTAAATATACCTAAAGACTAAATGTATCCTAAGTCCTAAGATTAGAATTTAAAAAAAGATTAAGTGTAATTCCACATATATTGTGACACTTTTAAACTTTAAAACTTATATACTTTTAAATCTGCACTGTTTACAGAATTTGTAAACAGTGCAGATTTAATAATGAAATAAGAAGTGTTGATATTATGTGACCACCTTGCTCAACACGACAACACTAGAAGCAAACAAAAATACATTAGAATTTAGATCAAACGTTTTGATTACAAAATAAATATCGCAAAGATACGAAGAAAACCTGCAGGGTTTGTCAAAACCTGACTCACTAAGCCTCTTCCGATTTCAAACGCCTTTTTTTTTAATCAGTTTAGATTACATCTACTTCATGGGCATTCTCACTGTGAGGCCGTGGGTGTATGGGTTGATCTATCTCCATGGGAAAATTCCCCCATGGTTTTTTTTTGTGTTAAATTTCCTCTCCTTTACGGTCTACTTTAAATTAGTTTGTATATCCCCTTACCATCAATGAAGAATCCTGAGAACGCACCTGATCTAATTGACTATGATTTTCGAATGCATCATATGCAAATGAAGTAAATACATGAATACATATTTACATGAGAGTGTAGACATCATTCAATGAAAAATAAGTGTTACTGGGTAAGTTCAAATTAGCAATATTAGGTAAATTGTTATCAATATTTAATATTTATATTATCCGTTGAATAATTTATATCAAGAAAAACATCACTACAAACATATTTGCAATTTCTTGTGAAAAGTTTATTATTCAATTTTAGGCTATTTCCTTTGGCATTTCGTTACCAGCTCGGTTTTCCTTAACAGATTTCTATAATTCACAAGAGTTTTTTGCTTATGAAGATTAAACATGTTTAATGTTTATTATTATATTCAGTAAGACACTTTTTAGACATAAACTTGAAATGGACACGAAGTAGCGAAAATATATTAATGTATTATCATTAGAAACATTAATTATAGATTTATATTCAACATGAGCATTTTTATTTCGTAGCAGGATATCTTTTAGTTCTCCGGTGAACGATGGCGGAACTCTATAAATAAAATAATAAATAATAAACTCCGCACTATATTAAGTGCATCATACATTCATACGTAAGTAATTTTCTTTCTAAATTATAGATATAATATATTCCTACAAATTACGATGCACATAATTTATTGTGTAACCATTAAGCAGGAAAGTTTACGCTCACACAAATGAAAACACCTAGTTTATGATAATTATTATTTATTATACAAATGTCGAATTCAAACCATTATTCTTGTTTGGGAATCCAGCAAAGGCTATTTATTTAACCCGGCAGTGTATCTATAATCTATAGAAGACAAAATAGTCTTGGGCCTTGGCACTTAATATGTTTATTTATCTATTTTATAAATAAAATAATAATCAGTAACTATAATATTTAAAATATTATTGAAAATATTTAAATATAATATGACAATATGTATTATTATATTATTGGTGTTTTCATATTGTTCATCTATATGTAAATGTGTATAACGATAACATGATGCGTATATGATTTGTAAATTGTAATATATTGTAGTGTGTTGTATATTTTTTATCATAATAATGATATAATTATTAAATTACTAATATATCAATGTTGCTATCATACTATTAACCTCTTTTATTTAGAATTTTTTTTGTCTGTTAAGCATTTATATTAATTCTATCTGTCTATCTCTATTAGCTTTACTGACTAGTTTAAAAATACAAGTAAATAAACATTAAAAGAAATAAATGATAATATATAATTATACAGAGATAAAAATAAATACTTGTATTATCTAACATGATATACGTAATTTTCGTATAAAGTGAACAGTCGAAAAAACTCGATAATAATATAGTTGAACACTCGTACATATTAATATATTATGTGCTCTCGTCTGATTATTTATTATAGATTTAATCGTATATCAAATATTTCTTTACTAATTTTAAACTTGAAATACTATAGTAGCTATTCCAGTTTTTCTGTTTTAAGAAGTTTTAGTAATAACTAATATTGTACATGTAAATTCAATATTATTTATGGTAATATTTTAACCAGTTATGCAAATAATTAAAAAATAATATTATTCATATTATTTTTTTGGAGTACCTACTTACATTTGCTATTTGAATAAGTGCCAAAGTGAGATATTATTATTATTATTATTATTATTAATTTAAAAAATATTTATTACCTATTATTATTTAATATTTATAGGTGAATATATATAAAATATTTTATATTTTTATTATAAGTATTTTAGCAATTGATTACAGATAAGTTAGTAATATTATTGAATGGTAATATATATTTTTTGAATAGTTAATTATTATTATAATAATTGTAATATTTATTTAATTATTTACCACATGTTATATTTTTTAATTAATTACTACGATGAGTATTTTTGAGAAGGCTTAAAAAATTCTGATAAGTTTTAATACAGTAATAAAGTATATAATATTTTAGATAATTGTTAGCATACTGGAATTTATAGTTTATATACCTAACTTTTTCTTTTTCTCCATCTTCTACCCAAAAGTTACACAAAAACTATGTACTCTAAGATTAGTATGTATCTACCTATATTTATTATTATAGTTTCGATGCCATAAATAAATAGGTAGGTATTGCAGATTAAATGTCTTGTTAGTATAAATTGTATTGCTTTTAAAATAAGTAATTTGACTAATATGCTTATTTAAAAAAAGCAAAATATATTAGTAAAAATGATAAAAAGTTTCATATAGCGCCTTCGTAAATTGTAAACTAATTACAAATTGTGAGAAGTAATTTTTAAAGTTTATCAATAGTATTTGCAAAAACAGAAAAAATATAAAATATTAGAAAATATAATATCAAAAAACTTTGTTTATTTATTCTAGGTATATATAGTATATTACCTCTATATTATTATATAATATACATAGACATATAGCTGTATACACATTAAATTTTTCTCTAACTAACCAATATTGTTATAACCATTTATAACTGCATACAATTGTATTTGCTTCATAAGATAATTTCAAACTTATAAATTAATTAAGTGTATACCTATGTACCTAATGAAAATTGCATGGATAATGAATGGTTTAAGATTTACTTATGTCTGAAAATTCCCTAAAAGAATATTTTAAAAAAAAAGTTATTAAGATTCAAATGAAAAAAAAAAACATTGATATTTTAAAACATTGTAAAAAACAAATTATACCTTGTTTCAAATAAGAAGCCACAAGGCAGCCACGGGCAAAACTGGGCATAGCTAAACTTGACTTAGATAAATGTTTTTACTACCAATTTTCTTTTTACAATTAGATTTATGAACTAACCAAATTAAAATATTTTCACTCAGGCACTCAGCTGTACAGTACCTAGATGTTGAGTGTGCGTGTACATCATCATTGAGTAGGTTGTAGATCACTGTAATTTACCTATGTTTATAATTTGATGACTTGCGTCAGCCTATATTCCTAAGTATATTTCATAATATATTTTAGATTCTGAGTGGAGCGTTAAATGTATTGTTTTTACAATGATGTATTGATGTGGGTTTTTTTTATTTGTGTCTGTCATCACCTTTTACTTTTTAGGACAGTAAAATGCTTAAATTTTCTTCAACGGCATCTTTCTAAATATGAAAGTGAATCTAGTTGGACCAGTAGTTTTCAAAATCGCCGTAGGTAGCTTACACAAAATCGATTTTTGACCAAATCGATTTTGGGTTTTGGTGTCACTCTAAAATAAATTACCATAGATACATACAATTTTCACCGAATTTTAAGCTGTTTACGGACATTTTAAGTTTCTAATTTTTCGTTTTTTTTCTATAAATGTCAATAAAATGTTATTCATTGGGTCAAAAAGCTTAATGATTTTACATAGCTCATAATATCTTATTTGTTATTGTTATATTATAATTTAGGCACACATTTTTTTATAAGCATTTAAAATTCGAATTTTGACAAAATACGTATAAATCACGAAATAGTGCAAATTATTTTTAAGTTAGAAATCATAAAATTTTTTTTCTTTTTAACTGTAAGATTAATTGTAAATTTAATAAAAGATTCTTCATAAGTTTGTCTTTCATTATCAAAAAAAAAAAAAAAAAAATGTCTACTGGAAAGACAAAATAAATTTTTATGAGCGTTTAAAGTTCTAATTTTAACAACGTTGGATATTCAGTAGATTTTTATACAACTCATTAATTTACACTGTAGTATTGTACAATGTAAGTACCTAGCATGTATAATTTAAAATCATTTATTTATCAACAATCGTAATTCGTAAATCGTAATTATACACTGGTAGGTAACTAACAGGCCGACGGCCGGACGGACACAACGGGGATATAAAGTGCTCTAAGCTTAAGTTTAGAAACTTAATAAGAAAATAAATTTAAGACGATCTAAACTAAGACGGTCTTACTTTTGGCTAACCATGGCTACTAAACAATTATTTTAATAACTATATTAAAATTTTAATAAATGTTCATACATATAATCAATTTTTGTTTTTCCCAGTCATTTTAAAAAGTAAGTATACCTATACTGAGAATTTTCAATATTGGCCTACCAAAAGTACCAAGTAGATCTAATGTACTACTACTAAACCTATACGAAAGTGGCTGATCAAAGCATTTTTTCTTCTAATAAACTGTCTGAACTTCTTCAGATACAAATTAAAACAATTAATAAATAACACATCACTGCAAAATTAATCTAAAAGTCTAATTTAAACATGATTAGCTTTTATTTTATTATTGGAGATATATTTCGAGATCCTTACATCAAATTGGCGCTTGATTTTCTTAGGGAATTAAAAATATCATTCATATTTATTTAATTTTAATTTTATATGCATTGAAATAATATAATTTAAATATCAGTATCATTATAGAAACATTATATTATTATATTATATTAATTATATTATACTAACTACTAAGTTGAATTATTTTTTTATTTTAGATTTAAATCATACTAAAAAGAAAAATGAGAACCACATGCAATGAATCTGATCGTTCAGTGTTTAATGACTACGAAGAATCAATAATATTCGATGAAGATGATCCTGATTTTAGACCTAGTGATGATTTGGAATGTAGTTGTAATAAAAATGGTAAGTTAATTTACAAATTATTATCACATTCGAGCAAAATTGAAGTAAATACTTACGAGTTACGACTTACCAGTTACCAATGTAATATGAATATTTTATGCAACACGTAAATGTTACGGGTAATGTTCAATGTCTAAGCAGTGTCTACATTTCCCGGGTAAATTCAACATTATCCTTATAGAACATTACCCTTGACAGTGGTAAACTTTGAGTACCTAATGTAATATCAGGAGATTGTAATTTGCACCAAAATGAGTATCTATGAGTTCGATTATCAAGTATTTTATTATTTCGGCGGCAACTTCGTTGACGTTATTTTCAATCCTTATTTTTAGAAACTACAATAATTAGCAATTTTTCATGACTGGACAATTTTGTTAAAATTTGATCCTTAAATGCTTATAAAAAATCGTTCCTTACTTCCTATATGTATCTTCAATATTTTTGAACTGTTATTATAACAATTATGAATTAACAAGTAATAAGGAACCTTGTATTACATTTTCAAGCTTTTTAACCAAATGTTTTCAATCTATATTATTGGAAAAAAACTAAAAAAAAAGATCAAATTTTAAATGTATATATAAATAGTTAAAAAATAATAAAAATATTTTGAAAATATTATCAAGTAGGTATAGGAAATCGTAGACAAAAATAAACATTTGGTAAAAATTGAAATTATTTAGTAGAAAAAATGCCCATTAGTTTTCAAATGCGTTGGGAAAAACAAAAAAATAAATAAAGATCATCAAGAATTTTTACGCAAAACTAGTTTTTGACAAAATCTATTATATTTTTTAGGTCATCGAAATAATTAAATAGATACTCTCATCTATTTCAATGTTTTAGGTGTAACATAAAAACAAATAGATACTCGTAGATACTTGAAATTTTCACCAAATGTTTTTACTATCATTTTCTATACGACAACATTTTTAAACATTTTGACTATTTTTGATACATTTATAGGCATGAGAAATTTTTGATTTTTTTAAAAGTTTTTTACTGTTATAGTAAATTAATAATTTTTTGTTTGTTCAAAATTCATTACCAAGTCTTATAAAATAATATTATTATTAGTGTAATTAAAAAAAGTTAGTAGAGCGTTAATCAACAATATTTTTTTATGAAATTTGTAGTAAGAAATTCATTAAAAATGTTCTTTTCATACCTAAGATTTGAAAATTTAATACCAGATTCATCATTAAGTTGTCTTCTTATATTAAAATAAGTTTTAAAGATACATTTTTATGATTGATTGAAGTCATTAGAGTTATTTGAACTAATTTTCACCACATAATTGTTACACCCGTGAACATATTTATCTTTTCTCCTAAATCGATTTTGATCGACAGATTAAAATTAAATACTTATTATTATTAATTAAATCGTCGTCATTAATTATTGTATTGATATAAATTGATAAAAAATATAGATACAAGATAAAATAACGTAGATATTATATAATGTTTAGATTGGAATACATTTACATTCAAGAATTTTCAAATATTCAAATAAAGTTATTTAATTGTTTATGAATCGATTATAGACCTATACCTATACCTATATAACCTAACCTGTAGACTATACCTACATTTAAATTACTGTTTCTTTATCCTTATCTACTTCACGTATGCGGTTAACTTACTCATCGGTACCTTGATGTATTTTAGATCAATGGTATACGTTATTATTGATACATATCAATGTGTACGGTATTGACGTAGTATAGAAGTACTTATATGTATTTGAACAAGTGAACGGCGACATTTTTAAAGTGTGTGGTTATATGAACTTATGATTTCCATTACCACCTGATTCACTCGGCACTAATTACTATATAGCTATATGCGGTACTCACTTGCCCAACTTTTTTAATTTTAAAGTAAATGACCTATATTATCAAATTTAAGGAAAAGAATAATATTCAAAAATTAAAAAAAATTACAATTTTTAAACTATATAATTTGCTTCTAAATTAAAACATTACAAAAAATGTTACATTGGGCTCTGGGGCTCAAGATAATATTCTCACCTAAACATTTCATCGGTTTTTGACAAAATCGATTTTGGTTTTTGGTGTACTTAACTCTAAAACAAATGGCCGTAGATAAATTTTCACTGGGTGCTTGTATTAACATTTTGAAAAACTTGAAAATGTAATAAAACGTTCCTCATAAGTTGTTGTTAGTAGAAATTAACAAAAAGTTGAGCGTAAATCCATAATAATTTTAAAATAAATATTTCAACCCATTTCGAGTTACAACAGACATTTTTAATTTTCAATGTTTTAAGATTCTTTTCTATAAATGTCAATAAAATTGTATTCGTTGGGTAAAAAATAAAAATACTTAAAACAAGCCAAATAATACAAGGATCCTCGCATTTTTACAATATTAGTTTGAAATATATTAAAAATACATAGGCAAGGTTTTTTTTTATAAGAATTTTAGTTCAAATTTTGAAAAATTTTGACAAAATTTATCAATTTATTATATTAAAAATGTACAAATAATTTTGCAGTTAAAAAAGTGTAAGATCTTAAACTTGTATAGCTAAGGAGTAAGGATTGAAAATGTAGAACAAGGTTCCACGTAGCTCATACTGTAAACAAAAAAATATATAAACACAATTTTTTTTTTTAGTTATTTGAAGTTCAAGTTTGGATGAAATTAGATATTTAACGAAGAAGAACGATTACAGTTTTGCGTTATAATTTTAAAATATTATTCAAGGGTGCTTGTAACTTCTAAAGTATATATTATTATATACAAATAATATTAATTCAACTTACCGGCTACCGTATTAATAATAATAATAATAATATAACTTTATAACATAAAATATCCTTGGCTAATGTCTGACAAACCGTCTTCACTCAGAATCGTTTTTCGTAGGTATACTGCAGTGAAATTGATATTATATCATTGAATTCAAATTTGACACCATCCATACAGTGACCCACTTGTAATCTACTGTACAGCAGAGTGACATCCACTTACCCGAGTTTTTTAAACATCTGTTAACTATAATTAGAAAAATTATTAATGAGGCAGTTTAGTGATATATATTACTATTTAATAATAATCTGAACCTATAGACATTATCTTAAATGATTATTAAGAAAATCAAGGTAACCTTCAAAAGTTCTGATACGGTTGAGATAAAACTGCAACTGAATAGAAACATTCAAACACGCCTATAAAACTGTTCAGCTTATAAATACATATATTTTCAAACAGAGGTTAATCACTTTCAACCCATATGAATAACAAAATATTATTTAAAATTAAAAATAACATTAAGTAAAAAATATTGTTAAATTACCAGAAAAAAATGTAAATGTTTGTATAATTCGTAAAATTTGTATCAACTACATTTACCTACCTATATTTCTACATACTTACTATACATATTATTATTATACCACATTATACCTATAGGTACTAAAATACTTTATAGATATAATCAATATAATATTATAGATTTATAACAGTATATGATTTTAGTATTTTACTTAAGTGCATAGATATTATGTATGCATCATGTGTATAATATCGTGTCTGTATGAACTATAAGATAGGTACTTACTGTAGAGTTATTTGAGGTTTAAATACTGTTATCTTTATTATTTACCTATACTTTTATTCGTTTTAATTAAATAGGTACCTATAAGTACATTATATATAGATGTTTAATTATAATTTGTAATACACAATAGTATTACTGTATTAGGTAGGTACACAGTACATATTATCTTAATAAATAATGATATAGCTGTAACTATAAAAGATCCGGGGGCTAAGTGAGAGGCTTGTGAATTATGGATCCCCATCAAAATAAAACGTGAGATATGTTTTTTTTTATTCTAAGCAATGAAGTCACGATCCAGGGTCGTGAACATTTTAATTTCATCGTCAGCTGTTTAACATAAACTTCGTCTAAAGTTACGTTTTATTGTAAATTAGAATACCTTTAAGAGTTTATGCTATTAAACGTATACCTATCCCAATATCCCGCTATAATAGACATGTCTCTCTGTGTGCAGTGTGCTTACTACTTTGTTCAATGTGTCTAGGAAATCCTACCTATATATTAATATATTATATTTTCCTATTATAATATTTTATATTATATTATAATATATTATTATATTATATTATATTTTTAATAATATTTGAACCAAAAATGGAATGTTTTGTTTACAACACATTTTGATATAATGATAATAATATTGATGAATACATTAACCTATGGTTTACAATAATATTATAATGCATTGTTATATTAAAATGTAGCCAATGTAGGTACCATACGTGTTAACATAAATATAATACAGTCATAAAACGAGTTGTAGATACACTTTATGAACAAAGGGGTCATAATTAGATATTCTAGCATTTCAAAGGCTAATGAAAAAAAATTAAGTGCCCCCCCAACATTTTTTTCTGGCTACGGCACTGACCTACTATATAGCTAGTTATTATAACTTTCCCTCAGTTTTGGTGCCTACTTGAAATTTGAAACAAGCTACAAACCAAATTTTTCCAATAGTTTTCAAAAGCGCCGTGAAAAACAAAAGAAAAATTAAGGAAAAACGGGAATTTTTACGCAAAATCTGTTTTCGAGAAAATTGATTTTGGTTTTTGGTGTAACATTAAAATGAATGACTGTAGATACATGAAATTTTCACTGGTTGTTTATATTTCCATTTTCTATACATGATGAAATTTTCAAAATATTTTTATTTGTTTTGAGCTGTTTACGGACAATTCCAGTTTCCAATTTAATAAGTTTTTTTTTCTATGAATGTCAATAAAACTTTATTTGTTGAGTAAAAATAATTGAAAATTTAATACAAGGCTCCTACTATATTATTACAATGAAATTTAAAAAATATTAAAAATCCTTGGTCACAGCTTTTTTTTATTAGCATTTAAAGTTTAAAAATTGACAAAATATGGAAAAATCACGAAAATTACCTAATTATTTTGAGTTTATAATTCATAAAAATTTTTCTTTTTAGAACTAAGATTTTAAAATGTAATACAAGATTCCTTATAGGATAATCTACCTTTATCAAAAAAAAAATGTCTATAAGAAACTCAAATTAAATTTTTATGAGCGTTTGAAATTCATATTTTTACAACATTTGGTACTTACTCGATTTCTTAAGTAACGATTTTCTTATTTTGTTGTAATTAAAAAACGAATGACTGTAGAAACTTGAAAATTTCACTGAATGTTTATATTAGCATTTTCTATATACGATAAAATTTTGAAAATAATTTGACTCTTTTTGAGTTGTTTACGGACATTGTAAGTTTTCAATTTTTTTAGTTTTTTTTTCTATAAATATCAATAAAGTTTCTATTGGACCAAAAAGTGTAAAAAATTAATACAAGGCTCCTGATACATTGTTACAATAGCAGTTGAAAAATATTAAAAATACATAGGCACAATTATCTTTTATAAACATTTGAAGTTGAAATTTTGACAAAATTTACCAAATTTAAAATTGAATAATAATTATTTTGTAGTTAAAAATTTATAAAATGTTCAACTTTTATATTTAAGGATTGAAAATTTAAAACAAGATTCCACGTAAATATTTAATTCTGTTACCAAAAATTCTAAGAAATACATAAGCACAGTTTATTTTTATAGTAATTTTAAGTTCAAATTTAGACGAAATTACATATTGAAAAACCTGGAATAACTATTTTAGATATTTTGTTGTGATTGTATAATATTATTATTTGTGGGTACTTGAAACTTCTAAAGTATACTATTATATATCTATGATAGTACCACGGTTTGTTGTTGATGTATAACGCGTTACCTAATGGATATTATGATATGATTAATTTGGAATTTATTATTGATACCTATTATAGATCAATTTTTTTTTTAATACTATAGATAAGTATACCTATAATAGGTATGTCTAATACCTAGACTGACAAACTGTCTCGCTCAGAATCGTTTTTTCTTATACAGTGATATTATATCATTGAATTCAAATTTAATACTATTCATTATACAGTGACCCACTTGTACTTACTGTACAGCGAGCGACTTCACTACCACTTTTTTTTTTTAAATCTAAAATTCGAAAATGTGATACAAGATTCTTCACAAGTTTGTGCTTGTCTAGAGCGACATCCACTTTCCCACTTTTTCTTTTTAAATCTAAGATATTTAAATGTAATACAAGATTCCTCATAAGTTTGTCTACCTTTATCAAAAAAAAAAAAAAATAGTCTACAAGAAAGTCAAATTAAATTTTTATGAGCGTTTGAAGTTTATATTTTTACAAGATTGGATATTCACTCGAATATTTTGTAATAATGGAAATTTCTACAGTTATTTATTTTTGAGCTACAATAAAAAAAGAAAATCAATCTATTCAAAAACTGATTTTACATAAATTTTCCAGATTTTTCATATTTATTTTCACTTTCTCAGCTATTTTTAAAATCATTATGATTTTTAAACTTAACACCCTGAACTCTGAAGTACCAACTAGATCCAGATTCATACCTACATATAGAAACCACACACAAAGCTAAACATCTTTACTGCTCCAAAATGTTATGAAAAATACAAGAGTTTTTCTTTTGTGTTTTTCATTGTAAACTCAGCTGAGAATCTAAAATACCTATCGTTTAATATTTTAATGCCAATAAAGTAGTAACTACGTAATAATTTGATACGCAAATATTCTTTAGAAATCTAAAAAAAAATCATTAGGTGTGACATAAATCACTAACCTTGACAGTTTATATTAATATACTCATTTAAATTCTATAACGCTATAGTATATGTAGGTATAAAATAAATTAATACAAAATGCCTGAAGTATTCCATATTTTGTTGTCACACAACTAACAATTGAATGAACCTGATTCAGACTGGTTCAATTCAAGGTGATTCGTTAAATTAAGTTTAGACCAGAGATAGAATTTTTTACTCATATAAACTGAATATTGAATAGAGGTACATAAATTGTTTTTCCTATTATATGTAATTATATTAATTACTGCAGCTAGGTACTATAGTATACATCCTTTATTTGTTCTGCTTCACAATTGACTGAAATAAAAAAATAAATTATTATCGCTTTGTGAGAGCTATAAAGAACCTTTTTTCTTTGTTATTAATCGATGATAAGCTATATTTACCATAGCCCAATAACCAATTAAGAGGCCGTGCTACCACGTGCTACCCGCATATGTTATCTCCGTCTTACAAATGTACAACATTGCCAAAAAATGTTTTGTGGGTAACAACTTTTCTCTCTCTGCATTTATAGTAGGATTACCAAAATTCCACAACGCATAGGAAGTAGGAACTTTATCTGTGACGTTAATTATTTTCAATTTTAATAACACTAACCAATATTTTTTAATAATTAAAACAAAAACAAAAAAAAACCTTATGTTCTCAAACTGATAACTTAAATTGTATTTATGCTATCCAAAAAATAAAAATAAAATAAAAAGTTCTTCCCTATGCGTTTTGGAATTTTAGGAATTCTTCTATAAATACAGAGGGAGTAAAGTTGTCAAGTGCAAAATAGTTTTTGACTATGATGTACATTTGTAAGACGGAGATAACTTACACATGCGGGTAAAACGTCCTCTTAACATTTAGTTTTTAAGATGATGAATTGATGACGGACCCGTATGATGTGTTGTCACTTTGTTAGGTTGCCAAGACCCGGTGCACACGTCCGTTTTCTTGCCGCCACGGCACCGCAAATACCTTGTAGGTATATACCTACTATTATGTGATCTAATGACAAATTTCGCAGTGCACACTGCACATGTCTAAATGTCTTGCGGTGCCGTGCCACAGCAGCAATAAACGGACGTGCGTAACGGGCATAATATAATATTATAGTGAATTGATCAACTATCAAATTTAAAGGTAAAAATATTATCTTGAGCATCTCAAAGCTTTTTTTTTATATTTTATATTATCACCATTTTTAAACTATAAATATAATAAATATTATAGAAAATATAATCACAACAAAAACCATTCGTAAACTACGTATAAAAATGGCTAAGTAAAAAAAATATATGATCTATAAGCACTATAAATATGTGATATCATGAACAAATGCCAAGTTTAATTCTGAATTTAATATAAATTTCCATTAAAAGTTCACACTTTTTCATTTATAACTTAATTTTTGAACGTACGATTTTTATTATTTTTATTAAAGCACGTTTTACACAATATTTCTGATGTTTTGGAGTTTACTAGTAGTTAATTTATGTATTAGAAAATTAGTTATGTCGTATAACAAATTTACTTGTGTTTTACACAGGTTAAATAGGCAACTCCTGCTTCGATATATTATACACTCACCGTCGTGCAGTTATTTATTTTTTTTACTTAGCTGGATAATATAATAAACATAATTATAATTAATTTACATATTATAACTCACTTTAAAATTGAAATATCAATAAAAGCTTGGAATCTAGATAATAATCTACATATGCGTAACTGCGTAAGCCCTACTGCCCTAGATATTATTGTTACATTTTAGTTTGATCTTATAATTTATTAATTATTATTATAATAATTCACACTAATATTAAAGCTAAACAACACAAAATCGAATTTGCTGAACTCTTACGTTTGTAAGACAGAGACAACACGGCGTCCACTTAACTTATTTTTCGTGTTTGTATTTTTTGGTAAAGTAGAAGAAATTAGCTAGACATTCATTTTTAATTTTACAAATTATCTTTGGTATGTATAATATTATGTAGGTATGTACAAAGTGATACATTTAAGTGTCTACACTAGATAGGTAATTCGTTTGAAGTTTTAACATTTTGAAAATATTTTTTTTACACAATTTAATGTAGTTGTAAAAGGACCATAGGCGCAAAATGAGGGGGCTTTAGGGGCTAAGCTCCCCAAAAATGTTCATATTCCCAAACATTTCCTACATTTTGTTTTTAGCTTATTCAATATTATCAATGTATGGCTTTAGCCCCTCCAAATCTCAAACGCTATTTGTACCAATGAAAAGGACATTTCTGAAAACAAATTATATTAAAAAATATATTTCTCATTGTTATCATTTTTATGTTTTTATTTTTTTGAATGACAACATACATTTTTAATTTAATATTCCGAATATTCCAAAGAAGAATATTTTTCAGAATATTGATCGATACATACAAATTGATATTGAACGTGTAATTCATTAGTTATAGGCTTATAGCTTATGTCTTATAGTAATAATTGGCATTTAAACAGCTTAGCTGAGCGGAGTAGAGACAGTAAAGTGAAAAAGTGATACCTCGTTAACTATGTTTGTGTAATTGTGTAATTTGTTAAATTAATAATAATACCAATCTTTTATATATTTAAAGTAATAGTTACAATATTATATACCTAAATAATAATATACGGTTAAACACTTAAACATAGATAAATAACAATAATTGTAATTACAATATCAAAAAACATCGGTTATGAAAAACAATATTTTTTTTACCTAACTTAACCTGGGATGGTAGTTCTTGTTCCAAAAACATTAATGATATAGAGCTAGAGTATCACTTCAAAAATTCGTTTTTCTAACAGTAATAGTTAAAATTATGAAAATAATATTGCTAGCTAGCTAAGTGTAGATCAAACCCCATGACTCCTCCCCCTCCCAAAAATACGCTACTGTTGTGTCATCTAAGAATTAAGATTATTAAATGCCATTTAACATTTTACATTCATTTTTGAAGCCTGAAGTAAGTTTAATTTTAAAGCTTGATCGTAATTTTAAATGTAAACTCTTTATACATATATTTATATACAGGTAGGTGCTTATACGTATTTGTATGAATTTATATTGTTGTTATTATGAATAAGTTTATAATATCTAAAATCTACCTATCTTTGTTACTTTCTTATCAATAATTGTTAATCGTTTAAAAGCGTTAGTAAAAAATAAAAGTAGGTTATTTTAAATTGTAAAAGTTCAATGGTAGTTTATTCACGTGTAACCCCATGTGGCCGCGTGACTGATTAACATTTCAGATTCTGAGCAGAGCAATGAATATTATGTGCTTACAATAATCTATGATTTAAAATTGTTTTTATTATTTCTCTTATAAGTCACTTATAAGTTATAAGGAGCAAAAAAATGCTTTAATCTTCAACTTTGAGAGCGTAGTTTTTGGTATAAAATTGGATCTGGTAGGTACCTTGAAATATTGGCCTGAGTACAAAAAGAGTGTAAAAGTAAAAAATTATCAGTACTTTTCAAAATAATTGAAAAAAACTTACTAGCAACATCATCAGTTCTCAACAACGATTTTGTTTTTATTGTAATTTAAAAGGGAACAGTAGGTACTTATAAAGATTTAAAATTTTCACCAAATATGTATCATAATATTTTTAAATTTTAGAGCTATTTATAGATATTTAAAACGTTCGAGTTTTTTTTTTTTTTTTTTGATTTAGGTCAATATTTAAAAAATTAAAACATTAAAAAATATAGGGATAACATTTGTCAAAATCACGAGAATATATGTAAATTATTTTGTAGATTTTTAATAAAATTGTTAAATCTTTAATTTGCAAAAATTAGTCTCACTGCTGGCCATATAAATACTTTGATAGAAAAACTAATTACTATTATTGCAATATAAATACCTACATAATAAAATATCTTTAGAAATATATGGGCTAGCTGTAGACCGCATTTCAGTTAGATATATTTTAAACTACCTATTTAGATTATTAAATTGTTTATTTTTACACCTATATCATTTTTATAGTTCATTCTATTGACTATTGTTGTTATATATTTGAAAATACATTTTAGATAGTTAATGCATTATTTGAATTTTAAATACTTTTTTAACATTGGTGAATCATTAGTATATAAATAAATCAGATGAAAGTTAATAATAATAATAATAATAAAATCAAACCAATAAAACACGCATTAATATATATATTTTATTTATTGATACAACATCAATATTAATATAATAAAAATTATCACGTGCAAAATATGTATTATATAAATTGTAATTTGAGGATCACGTGTGAAACAATCCCACTGATATTTGAAACAGATGAAATAGGTAGCTTAAATTATAACTACCTCTTTTCCATAAAATCTCTTTATGTTATATTGTTTTAAATAATTAAATTATAATCGCATTAAATATATGAGTATATTTTTTTTATCGGTCAACTTATACTCCATTGACCATCTTTACATTTTTACATTAGGTATTTACAATAAATCTAGGTGGAGGAAAAATAATACAAACACAATTATTTTATTTTTTAATCGTATTAAAACAATCCATACTATGTTTGAAATAATAATATACGTTTTATAACGCGGCTCCTCCATTTCAAGACGCCAAAACTATATAATTTCTATAAACGCTTTCACTCCAATCCATCCAACGAAAATAATTCTAATTCCCTCGTTATCCCAGTCCCAGGGGACCTCAGAAGACATTTAGAGAAGAAAAAGTGTTGCTTCGTCGTAACATTCTAATTGAATATAAAATGGGCAATAACTTAACACCATACAAAGTTCCATGAATGGAAGGTTTCCTCAAAGTTCAAACAAGAATTCTTGATATCGTTCCCTCTAAAACGGCGTAATCGGGTATGAGCGGTTTTATTTTATTTTATTTTTTTGTCTGTAAGAAGTAGCTTCTTCAAATTTGTTTTAAATAAGTATTGCCATATCATATCACCCTTTGATTGAAGTACTATACATATTATTATGTTTAGTAAATATTATATGACTGTTTGAAGTTACTAGTTTACTAATAATTAAATATTATAATATGTACGATGTACCTAATAATAATCGTATCGTTACCAACTCAGTCGAAAATAAGAAAAATAAGAAAATCAATATGGTATCATGGTGGTATGGTATACTGCTTTAATGTATGACATATATGTATCAGTATCGTTTATACAACTATGCACTATGTGTGGTACAGGGCTTGAAAACTGTATTTAGGACCGGTAAAAAATCGTGAAAAACCTAAATAAAAATCGAAAAAACAATACTGGTAAGTGGTAATCGAAATCGAAATAGGAAAAAAATAAATACTAGTACTCGAAATCAAATCAAAATCGGTTAACATAAATACTAATTCTGAAATTAAAATTGGAAGAGATAATTATCTGTAGGTATTTGTAACTTAAACCGAAATCCGGAAAAATTATTTCTAATATTTAATATTGAAATTGAGATTAGGAAAAAATAATTTCTGTTTCAAGCCCAGCTAAAGGATTAACGTCACGTTTATAATATGTATATATACAATTTGTACGTCTTCTATTTTTCGTATAATCTATATAGAATATTCTTATTATTTTTGTTAAAAACAATTTTAAGCAATATCTGATATATGGCTATGTAGTGTTTTGTTCTTTATAATAGGTACTTACTTAAAAATAAGTTACCAAAATTGATTAACTGATAAACGAAATTTATCAAAAATGATCATTGTTTTAGAAATATTGGTAGATAATATTTTAAATAAGTTTAAATAGATTCACTATAGGTAAGTACATATTTATAAAAAAAAAGCTATTTTTAAAATTCTAAGACCATGGTGTTGTGTAAACTATAGTAAAATATCAAGTTTATATATGACCTATTATTAATTAATTTAATTTTAAATAATAATTCAGATATCATAACAACTGATAAACAAATAGGCGTAACCCGTTTACGCACTATTTTTAATTTTACCTGAAAATTAATTGATCATAGAAGATTGATTTGATACACATTCTTACAACTTGCTTGAGCACAATTTTTTTCTTAAAAGATTGCGATAGTTAAATTATTTACAAGGTGATTTTACAAAAATGCTCACCCTTATTTTAGATTCTGAGTGGATTTTTAATTGGTCTATCATCACCTTTTGGATTAAAAATACTTCAATTTTCAACTCTAGGGATAATTTCTGGTAGCAAATTAGATCTATTCTGAGGTGAAATATATAACATATAAATATATGACAAAGAGTTTCGCCTCTTAGTAGTGTTCTCTAGATAACGCTAAATGATATTCAAATATTATATAATTTAAAATAATCATTATCAACTTAATTTTAAATTGGACTAAACTAGTCTGGACGAAACGCGTACTCGGGCGAAACGGGGAGGGTCATTTTTTGGCGAAACGGGCTACGCCCGATATATTAGACTTATGGTTATGAATTTATGATGCACACGAGCACACGTAATTATATAGTATAACTTGTTTACCTTACAAACGATAATCATAAACATAATTTAGGTACGCTATAGAAAACACACAAATTAATCGTTGGACGAATACATTTCTATTGTTACGTTCAGTGTTATCTCGCATGCTTATTAATTATATAATGCGAATTGTGAATGTTTAACAGTATGTAAGTTAAATATATATATATAAGTGTTATTTTAAAATATACTATTTATTATTTTATTAATATTATATAACAACTTCAGGCTTACAGCTAAGAACAACAATAACTGGATATACATTATAAATGATTAAATGAAGATTATAATAAGAAAACTAGTTTCAAACCAAGTTAGTAATAATATTTTAGATTAACGATTTCAATATATTATATTACATACCTAATAATTGTATTGTATACATTCAAATAAATTTATTTACGTTCATATATTGTAGGTACCTTAAATGACAAAAAAAAATTTTAATAAATAACCACTAGTACCAGCTGTTATTTTATTATACTTATATTAAATTATTAGCTATCGATTATATTATTACTTACTGTACCTATATATTTATTTTTTAATTAAAAAAATCATAACTAGTTATTTTGTATGAATACTTTAATAATTTGACTTTATATTTTGATAAAAATCAAACTTAACATTGACTTTATAAAATTTGCAAATAACGCAATAAAAAAACTTAATGTAACTATTGATAGTTTTCCTGCTGCATGGAAAAAACAATGAATATAGGTTAGGTTAGTAGTACAATAGACCATATTATTATTCATAATTTAAATATTTCGGGTGGAGTTACTGAGTGCCCTCCCATATCTGTTAGTCTCGCTATGTATATATTATCTTTAATCAAAATTACTTATTGTACCAAATTGTACCAACATTTTATTGTTTCAAAAAAAAAAAAATGTAATATTGCGTAATTGTTTTCATCAGTAATCGACGAACTGAATGTCATAACGATCACATAAACTCTTAGAATCTTTGACGTTTGTCTATCGTCTATGGCACGTTTACGTTTGCGATAGGCTTTCTGGCGTTCAAAATTCAAAATCATAATTACAATTTTTAAACAATTTTATTTATAAATATTTGTTATAACTTATAATGTAACTACTATAGTGTAAATGCAAATAAGTAAATGTGATGATATTATGTTATATAAAACTGATTAAAAAAAAATGAGGTTGGTTTGGTAACGTAATAAAATTATATGATGTTATGGAATTATATGCATCGGTTGATATAGTGGCTACTTAGGCTAAGTTGGGGTTTAAACCTAAGATTAATCGGTCGGAAAAAATTTTCCCAAGTCTTAAAACATATCTATGTTAAAATTAAAGTTCATAAATAAATACATCAACAGTACATTAATATTTAATAATTTATAGCAATTTGATTCAAGTAGTAAATAGTTATATTGACAGGGACAACCATGGACTAAGACATATGAGAATAATCAAAATTTATAGTTAAAAAAAAATTAACTAACATTGAAAACATCTCATGGCTATAAATAGCGTGATTTTTCGGTGAACTTTTTCTTTTTGCTAGAGGTAGAAAAACTTGTTGGTTACCTCTATTAACATTTCTTTTGTTAGCTATGAATAGAACATTTTTAGGAATCTCTAACTGAGAAATAATTTGAAAAATTCGAAAAAATTAATAAAAATAGTTTGAAAAATTTACCATTTATGGGAAATACTATTATAAATATTTAGTGAACATTTCAAGAGTCTACGGTTATTCGTTTTGGATACACAACCAAATATCAAAAATCGATTAATGGGAATTAAATAACTTACCGCTGAATATCAAATATCGTAAAAATTATAAAAGTTCTTAAAAAATTAATATCCTATTTAAGTAAACTTTCTTATAGGTAGAAAAACTTAGGTGAAAACTTCTATTAAAACTTTAATCTTAGCTTTAAAAACTAAAACTTTTATGAATTTCTAACTGAAAAATAATTTACAAAATGTTTAAAATGACTTATGACTATTTGGGAATCTTCTATCAACATTTCTAATGTTAGCTATGAAAGTATAAACTTTTTTGAATTACTCAATGAAAAATAGTTTGAACATATTCGAAATTTTGATGATATTTGTCAAAAATTGAACTTAAAATGCATATTCAAAATAATTGAGCCTATGTATCTTTAATATTTTTGAACTTCCGTTAGTGAAATTTCTAAGGCACCTAGAATTACTTGTTCATGCTTTTTTATTAAGCAAATAAGTTTTATCGGGAATAATTTTTAAAAATTTACAAAATTTTAAAAATTTCTCAAAGCTATAACTAGCTCAAAAATTTTACCATTCATTAAAATTACTAATGTAAATATTTGGTGAAAATTTCAAAGGTCTACACTCTACATTTATTAGTTTTTGATTTACACCAAAAAAATAAAATCGATTTTTTCAAAAATTGGTTTTGCGTAAAAATTATTACTTTTTTTGTTTATCATGACGCTTTCTTAACGCTTTAAACTACATGAATTTTCTATTTTGACCTCCTGAAAAAACCAACTAGAATCACTTTTCTATCAGAAAAAATTCTGACCTCGAAAATAGGAGCATTTTTACTACCCAAAATGGTGCTGACAAAAAAAAACACATCATTGTAAAATCAATAGGTACATTCTTTCGCTCCACTCAAAATCTAAAAAATGTTAAAATAATTATTTTTATACAAATGTGGTATCTCAAGTGTCATTGACGTCTAATAATTGAAAACTCTGTACATTTGTAGAAGTGGAATAGGAAGACTAGTTAAATACACCTGTATATCGTATATGTATGTAATTGTGTGGTTTGTAATTACATTATATTTGCTCTCAATAATTATGTTGCTTTTTGTTGGAGATATTATGGTTTTTAATTGACTCGTAGAAGGATGTAACATATCAATGTCATGTAATGACCAGTGACTAGTGAGTGTATGGTGCTATTTGGGCCACGCAATAGGTGTTCGATAAAGGTATATATTATGCAATTTTGTATTATAGCAAAACTTAATCTGCATATATTAGCATATACATATTGAACATAATATAAGTAATACCATTTTTAATTGTCAGTGGCTCTCAAAAATTGGTCATTCAAATTGTTGCAGCCCCAACATAATTGTTTTATCGTCCCAACTCACAATTAAAAACATTTTAGTAGGCGGTATCTATCTTAAATCGTGATTTATGAATTATAACTCTGCAAATTGAAAACCTTTATAGAAGCCTACAGTATAATGTTTTCTCATCAAAACGTTCCGTGTATACATACACAATATACATACTGTAAATTATGCGATTCACGTGTACGGACGTACGGTGTACACATAATATTTTATGGACATTTAGTGTAACCTAACAATATGATAAGCTTATAATATGCATGTTACCATCAATATCGGAAATTTCGGCAATAAAGGTAATGATTACAGACGATTTCAGTATAGCCGGAGGACACCATGTTATATTGTTTGTAATCGGTATATATTTTCATAATAAATTAACTAAGAAGTATAGACGGTTTAGTCAATGTCATCGATTAGTATTTGCTGATGATCGATTTATCGATCATGAGATTTCCTATTATACCATTTGGTTTTTACCACTTTTTCGTGCCTTTGAGAGGGGCTGGGGAGACGTATATGAATTACAAACATTGGTTTTACTAATGAACGCATATCATTATATTAATATTATAATAATGGAAATTCGTATTAATCTTTTCTGAATTTCCTTTTTTTTTATCCTTGAGGTGGGGAAACTGAATCTCCGATTAATACTCCAACAAAAGTTCGACAAAATAAATACCGGTAAAAAAAGTTCAGCGAAAAAAATTCCAAATGAATAAAAGGTTGCGAATATCTATACCTAAATTTAATTATTATATAAAATTACTGCTTGCACTAAGCACCACCTTTAATAAAAAATAATAGGTAATTTATCAGTATACCTATCTATTAAAAACTGAACCATTAATATGCAAATATGTTATATTTATATCCCAATATTCCCGGCCCTCAAGGAACAATATTGATGTATTATATTTATTTTTTATTATAACTTTATGCTGTAATTTGTAGATAATATGTACAATGTATATAATAACCTACAATTATATAAATATACTGCACCGCAAATTGTTTTTTAGATATTCATATAAATTTGTAATCTTTTTTAAAGATTTTTTTATTATAATTTATTCTATTATATTAATATTATAATAATATTTTTATTTGTTTATGTTTATATTGATATTTAAACAAAGTAAAATATAAGTTAAATGTTAATTTAAAAAATAAAAGTATCTGCGTACCTATTACGGCGTAATTATAAACAATTTATTTTATTCTTAGACTTTAATTCCATCGGTTTTTTTTTCACAGGAATTTTTTACTGATTTTTTTTTTACTGAGCTTTTAGGTAGAATACCTAGGAAACTAACATGTTAAAATTTCAAAGTGCTTAGTAGTTTCCCTTAAATAAATAATGCACTTAACGAAAATCATGTGCAAGTGATTTTTGGGGAGTACACACTAATGATCATTTACTACACACACAAAGACGAGCATTGACCTCAATAAACTGTCTACACACAACTCCTTTAAAATAACACGTTTGCGGGGGCCTTAATGTCAAATGTGGCGTATGTCCTCCAATGACCACTGGTCGAATTGTCGTTCCCTTTTCAACTTCTCTTTGAATAGTTGGAAAAGGTGTTTTATTATTCCGTTTATGGTTTATTAAGTATAAAATATCTGCGTTCCAAGATGTCACTATAGTGCCAAGTACCAACATAGATCAAATATCCATGGCCCTTAAAGGCTTAAACCTATGATTGCTGTGAACCATAACTTCGTTGATTCATTTCATTTTCATATCAGACCTTTAATGGATATCATTTCGGTGATACATCGAAATTGCGACTAAATAAAATTTGCCATATATCCCCAGATCCCAGATCTCTATATAATTTTTATTTTGTTTTATCTTATAAGTACTTACATAGAATAACTAATTGAATTATAAAAGTGTATGTTGTATAATATATTCAAAAACGTATCGTACGTCAAACATGTTTTTATGAAATTTGTAGATCAATTGTTTTGGTAGATCGCCTACGACATCACAATGTTCTAATTGTTATACAATAATCACCCTTTTAACCTACAAATTATTACTTAATCGGATGATTTTTTTGAAAACGTTGATGTATCCAAATCGAAATTGATCGAAACGAGCGCGGTTTTTTAACTATGTGTACTAAAAATAATAGGTCCATAACAATGGATTTGGAAAATATGAAGGCTACAATAATTTGATCGTTTCAAAAAATTAGAATTTTAATTAATCACATGTTTGGTTAGCAGGACAGTTGGAACCATTTGAAATGGGGCACAAACACACCACTGCAACTTGTTTGCGCACATTCAAAATGTTTTACCCGTAAACGAATAACTCGTTTGCGCACAGCGAATACATTCACACACATGTATTTATCGTCACAGACTGCAGTACAAATTATCAAATATTTGATAGCAATATTATCTAATCATCATTTTGGATTTTCCATGCCTAACTTCTTTTAGTATACAGTTTCAATAGTTATGGTTCAGTAAAGTGAAGTACCTACTAGAGTTTTGACGACGTAAACTCTTTAATCTGGACGTATAGACATTTCTAATATTTTTGAAACTCGTTTAGGAAAACGATGTTTTAATATCGACAGTTATAAATTTAGTTAATATCGTGTTTTAATGAGTGGATATTAAAATTTTAGATTATATTTATATTGACTCTAGGTAAACTATACTGTAACGAAATTATGACGATTTATGTAACACACACACACACACATTTTTAATCACGCCTGTTTGAAGCAGACAGTCTTCAGACTTAAAGCGAGAAGGAAAATATGTGCACAAACGAGTTGAGTTCTGATACTAGAGATTTTCGTCACAGGTAGTCAAAATATAAGTGTGCAAACGTGTTGTAAAAAAAGGTAAACGTGCGCAAACGATCAACGAGTTGTAGCCCAAACACACGCCCTGGCACCCTATCCCTCCAAATTATGCCATTGTTACCTCCGCTTAAAAACATTTTCCTAAAACTTTTAGCCACTTACTGTGTAGGAGGAAGAAGTCAATAAGGACTGTAGGTTAGGTATAACTTAATATAATTTTACTCTCAGGTCCGTCCTATTTATTCATACAAACATAAACGGATTGTTGTTCGTAGATAATACGATACTAAGATTAGGATAGTCTTGACGTCCGGTAGACGGTAGTACGATTAATATTTTAGATTTTAAACACGATTCGCTCAATAACAATCTAATGATATTCAATGATAGACGCGTACAATAACATACAAGTATTGAAGTATACAACAGGCGATCTACCAGGACATGAAGGTCATCGAAAGATAATGTACTTAACCCGGAACTGCCGACTATAAACGTCGGTTTTATCCGAGCTTAGTATATTAATATTATGGTGGGCCTGCTACCACGGTTGTGTGAGATGGTGTATATTGGTGTCTATAGACTGGCGGTGCGCATGCGCCCAGTCGGCGTGGCGTCGATACGACGTCATGGTATCTCCCGATCTCCGTGGCGTGACGTTATAGGTATCGTCAACCGTCGCGAGAACGCGGCAACAGGCCGATCCCCGGGCAACACGCCGCGTCAAACCAGACGTCGGTATTCACTATTCACATTTTACTATTCAGTACGCCAACGACCGCCTGACCGCGTAGATATATACTTAAGTCGTCTCGTCCGACATTTAATTAGATCCGAAGAAGAGTGTTCGAATATCGTTCGACCGATCGTTTTTCAACACTCTTGTCGGCCTTATTTCACCTAAGTTTTCCTTTTTACGGTCTGTACCTATCTATAATTCGCGACATCACGTATTTATTTGTTATAATAATATTATACAATATAATATCTGCAGCACCGCGTCGATCGATCATATCGGAACAATCGAAACGCGTTCGTGTAATATTTTTGGTATAACGCATTATTATAATATATTATATAGGGCCGTCGGCGATCGTCTGAAGTACGCGAAACGTTTCGATTTTTAAGAATTTTCTAGCGACACGTTGCTCGACACGTCAGCGCGGCGACTGAAATTTAGAAAAAAACAAACTGTCGTAGTCAAATTGCATTCATTGTTTTCGTTCCTGAGTTAGATGTGAGTATTCCACAGTATCTACCGCAGTAATGTATACACTATTATTATGAATTATGATGTGTCTAAAAAACGTAGTATTATTTGTACTCATACTACCTAGTACCTATTTAGAGTAAACAATTCCTCGCTAAAGTTTAGTATTGCTATCATTTCATTATGATTTATGTAAACACTTACTCATAATTCGTATACAACCACGCGGAATGCGATAGTTGACATCCCAGGGCTCAAAGATATCTACTTTTTTGTATTATATATATTTTTTTACGAAAATATTTTTGTTTCTTATGATATAGATACCTATATAGGTACCCTAGACTTATTTAGTTGTTCGATGAAACATTGTAACATACTAACATATATTTATGCTACATTTATATTATGTGGTTAGGACATGTAGGTATATATTAAATTATTGGTACATTTTAAATTTACAATTTCAATTTTATTTAATAACACATCACCTGTGTTATAATAATGTATCAATAGTATAATTTTAACCTTAAAGTATCATTACTATATTTTATGTTGAAAATAACATTAAGATATTATCCAAACTAAATCACACTGATAAAAGCAATTATTAAGTAAAATAATTCGAATAAATAAACCGAAATCTTTTTAAACTTATATTCGTGTATATTAATTGAATAGGTCGATACGCATCAACGTAATATAATATGTAGTAACATTAAGAAAATATATTATTCCAGTCAAAAAAACAACTTTTTATCATTATATGTGTTGTAAAAATAAATGCAAAAAGACCTTGATTATATTTAGTGAATTTTAAGTAAATTATATAAAAATATATAAATATATACCTATATTATAATATGAATAGGTACCTACGTTTAAAAGATGAAATGGCTTTGTTTAAATTAAGAAAAAGAAAATTTTTTTGTTACAGTTTTTAATTTTTATAGTACCTAGGCAGTTATTGCGTATATTATAAATTATAATATAATAAAACTTTCAATAATACAATATGGTTTGGGTACTTGAGGTAGGTACACAAGTACACGAATATATAATCTTAGTCACTGTGACATGTTGAATAACTATAAATGCGATTGTATAGTAGGTTGTCCTGTTCAGTATTTTGAATTTTCTTCTATTATTATTTATAAGAGGCAGTAAAGAATATTATTCTTAAAAACACGAGAAAATACATGTCTAATTTCAAGGCTGTATTAGCGCCAAATATGTGAAACATAAACATGAATTACCTTACTCCAATGTTTATTGAAGTAATCAAATCAAAATCAAATCTTATAAACACGCCGAAAAATAAATAATACGTGTAATTAATAATCTTAACAAATCTTAATTCTCATACACTGTAATTATTGTTATTATCCAAAAATTTAAATCCACCATCGACAGGATTTATAACGGGCATATTAAAATACAAGTATTGGTATATTAACAAATTAGTTTTGGTCTAGTTATTCATGTAAACGCTCATATGTTATGTATATTATGAATGCTTTGTCTTGTTCCAAATACGATGCAATTCGAATCAATTTCATCATGCACTTTCTAAAATAGCGTATATTGTAATAATTCAGTTCCTAGATAAGATTTGAAACTTATCAAATGAAGTTGACATTTCATTTTTTATTTATTATAGTCTCCAACATTCAACAATAGCAGCCTTGTAAAGATAATTTTTAAAAGTATTCAAGTACTATATTTTAAAAATATTATTTAATATTCAATAAAATAAAAGTATTTGAGTTCCTACAAACACAAATACTTTCAAAAAAAAAAATTGTTTTTACCTTATCGACTGAATCAAATTTTTTAGCATTTTCATGTTTTTCATTAACTTTATAGAGCATTTTCTATCGTATCAATGAAATATAAGCTACTATGGTTTTTTTGTCAAGATATTTGAAATTTTGTTTGGGTATAATTCACAACAAATAAATGTGTTAATATATACGACTGGTATGTCGTAAATTATATTCTTTTTACGTGATTAAATTGAAAATAAAAAATATATAAACAAAAAAAAAAATTTTGCAAATTAGTATTTGATTTTATATACAGATACCTACCGTGAGGAAGTATTTTAAATGCTTTGTCCAAGTTCTTTACAAGACTGCTAATTAATAAGTAATAATATTTTCGACCAGATGTAGATGTATTACGTTACCTAGTAAAATAAAGTATATCAATGATAAAATGAGTATCAGCTGTGCAATGTATACACATGTGTCATGCACTCGACCATCATAATATTGTATAACCAATAAAGTATATTAAGTAGGTATATAACTATTAACAGTTTCATTAATGTAAGACAGCAGTACATCGATTTCACATTCGAAAATGCATAAAAGAGGAGGTATAGAAATTTGTAAATGAAAAAAAATTATTATAGTATTGCGTATTGACTAGATGCAATACAAATTATTGTTGTGTAAATTGACTCAATTTTGTATTTAGATCGTGATATCGAATTGGTGATGAAAATAAATAGGAAATAATGAAATGTATTCAATCTTCAACTTTTTAAGTATTCTATTTTTTTTTTGACACAATTATAATATTGTCCAGTTGGTTTATTCTATATTATCGTATATAGGTACAAATTTATGGAATTAAAAATATAGCCTAATATGCCGTATAGTATAGTATCCTACTACAGTACTACCATATTATGTTTTTACTACCAAACAAACGTATCAAATGTAATGAAATTTTGTTTGACATTGATTCCATAAAATAACGAAGAACGTTTTTCGCTCAATGACACGACCATTGACTAATATAAAAATCAGCAAAATATACTAGCATAAATGTATAGATAATAATATTATGTATCTACTTTAAAGGAATCTTATTATTTACAAGCCTAGAATATATCAAACCCAGTTATATCAAGTTAAGAACGTAACCTTGCGTATATCGTCAGCAATATAACATATCAATTATAAATATAATATTATATCATTCCAATATTTACTTCCTATAGTTTTAATTTTAATTACCACAACATTTAATTTATTATAAAAGTTAATTAAAACACTCGCAAAAAATTTAAATTTATAAATCTCTTAGATTATTGAAGATAATTTGAGAGGCATACCTACTACTTCAGTGGCGAATAATTTAATTTACCTAACATAAATCAAAATAAGTAATAAAATGTATCAAAGTGAACAAACGTAACTTCAATATTTTGTGTGAAATACTGAAAAGGTTCAATGTTGTTTTATTCAAAAAAGAAATAAATACAACTATAGGTACCTACCTATCTTGTATATTCGTAGTATTGGAAGGTTAGTTTTGTGTACCGTACAAAAAAGTTAGATATTCCACCAGACAAGATTTTAAAATGTATTGCGAACTAATAATAATATACTGGGAATTCCTCAGATGTATAACGAAAAACCAGATATGCAGTTGTTATAATGGTAGGAGCTATAAGGAAATATAGCATGAACGGGTTTTTTAACATCATACAATACAAACATAATAATACTTAACTATAAATTATATTATAAATTAGACAGTACTGCATTTTAAGGTTGAACAAAATATTTTCTAATAACGTGATCAGATTTAAAACCTAGTGACATTTGCCGAATATACTTAATGTTGTAGGTACATTGACTATGTGTCTATCTACCTGACAAATTGATAATTGAAAGAAGAGAACATTATTCATTACACCCATCCCAGTTAAAACTTATTGGAATCCGTGTTCTTTACATTTTTAGATTTTGGAAAATACTTTGTCTAGTATTCTAGGATTTTTATAGAAAATTAAGCTTTAAGAAAATTTACTTAAATTATGAACGCAGAATAAAGTAACCTGTAACTTCGTAAAAGTTATTGTTTCATTGGTTTTATAAATCATAATGTTATATACCTATAAAAGATTAAAAAATACAAAAAATTGAATATTAAAGCATACAGCATTGTGAATTGATCAGGAGGTTGCATCTGAGTCGATGAAAATCAATAGTTACTAATTGTGATACAGCTACCTAAAAACAAAATGCTATACCTAGTTAAATTTTTATTTTCATAAATTACACCAGGGTAAAATATACAATAACAATTCATAAGTATACAATTTCCAAACAAGATGACACGTGCATATTATATTGTTGTTGTACATTAACACCACCGCAATCAGACTATATGCATATCCAAGGTTATTCAGCTTTATAAAAGTATAAAACCATGTCTAAATTAGTGATCTGAATTTCCGCATGTTTTTTTACCGCACGTTATGTATTAACAATTAACTTCTTCAAAGAAAATTATTAAAATACTAAGTATTTAATACTTCATCGAATTTTAAAAGAGATTTAAACCTTAAACTTTTCAACTGCTAGATGAAATAGTTTCTGTTGATTGATTTTCTTATTATTCAACTAAACAAAACTGAAAGAAAATATTCCAACAATTTCCATTTAATTAAAAATGCGGAAATGTCTCAGTGTAATTACTTACTTATTAGTTATTATTAATTAGTAATTAGGTAGTAACGTTCAGTGCGGGCCTGTCACTTCCATGGTCACTGGAATACGGATACACATAAAGCCATTGAAAGCATGTGTCTTATTAGTTATTTGACAAGACACATAAAACTAAATAATTTGAGGAACATAAAATATAAATATAAAATGGGCCATCTTAGATTTTAAAATACATCAACCAAACAAATCAGTGTTTTGATACACTTTATTGATTAACGTGTCAAAACACTCGTATTAAATAGGTATTGAATTATTCGTGTATAGGTATGAAAAATATATAGGACGGTAATAAATGTAATTCCTAAATTATTGTGTACTACTTGCCACTTGGCTATATAATTATTGTTCTATTTTACTATTCTATTAAACAATTTAGGTTCGTGTTAGATGCGATTTGGGAGAACAGTTTTTCAGACATTTTTTAACAACTTTCAATAAATTGCAAAACAAACTTGCAAAATGAAATAATATCATTCAACCCGCATTGTAATTTTATAAATTTTATAATACCTATATTACGAAGTATCAGTGTATCACTTATACCTATACCCTGTTCCAAAAGGGAAGACACGAGGCGACCACAGACAAAACCGGTTTTGCTACGTAAATCTCGTGTCTTCTCTTTTGGAACAGGGTATAACTGATTAAGTCTTTAGAATCGCTTATTTACACAGAAAATTATATTTCGTATTATATGAATTAAAATTTCAAATAGCCATCGCCCATCTGTGTTAATTGCTTTAAAGTTTCCCTATTAAGATGCCATTATCATATTGTATAAGCGAACAGCAGTCTACGAATGTAAAACAATATGAAGGCCACACAGACCAGTTTTTCAGGATTATAATGCTTTCCGGGGTAAATGATCAAAATAGAATGTCGTCCTATTATTGTACTGTACCCAGTTGTCCTTATAAATTTATATAATATAATATACATTAAATTATTTATTATATTACATTGTAATAATAATTAGATTATATAGTACATAGGTTGGAATTATTTAAAATGCGTAATTTATAAAAGGATTTACTTTTGCATTTCATCGAGATTGAATAAAATAATTGTATAGGTATCAGGTAATATGTGACTTGAAGGTTGTTCAAGATTTTACTATTAATAATTATCCTAAGTATGGTTTTTATAGATTCTGGAATATCGAGTAAAAAACTTTCCGAAACAATATAACGTCATTGTCATCATTACTGGTCATAAAACCGTCAAAACCAGTTAACTATATTCGCGTCTCGCGTGCAAATATTAAAAACAAAACACTCAAACATAATATTATATTTATAATATATAATTGTATATCATAGCATAATATACGAATTGTGTCCTGCATTATAAAATATCAACGATCGACCTAGGAAACCCAAATTTGTGTTCCCCATTTGCGGTTCCACGCTACGTCACAATGGTTAAGGTGACGTTACAGTGACATTTGTTGTCTCCGTCTTACAAGTGCGTAACATTGTAAATTTTACGCTCAGCAGAACACGTTCGTCTCCATTAGTTTAAAAACTAGAACGAATTTATCTCTTATACAATATAATGTAAGATTATTATCTAGACAATGACCAAGGCTTTTTATTATATTTTAATTTTAAAGCGAGTTATAAGTATTTTAAGATGTATAAACCGTTAACAACTTTAATATACACATAACTCGCTTTAAAATTAAAATATAATAAAAAGCCTATGTCATTGTCTAGATGATAGTCTTACCTTTAAATTTTATAAGTGCTCAATTCGCTCTAATTTTTAAACTAACGGAGTTAAATGTGTTCTCCTAAGCGTAAAAGTTGCTGTTTCGCGTTTGTAAGACGGAGACAATATGTGTCACAGTAACGTCCACTTAAAGATTAATTTAATGTAAACTGTTCAGTTTTATCGGCTGTATACTTATATATAATCCTTAATCGGCTTAATCGTTGCATGTTAAAATGTGTTAAAACCTATGATGGCGACTCTGCAGTCGTTTCCCACTTAAATCTATACAATTTTAGATTTATAAACGTTACAATAATGTTCTATGGAATGCAAGACGATGATTACTATCGGATATTTTTCAAATATTCGCTAATGGTATTGGTATATAATTTAGTGTAGGTATATTTTATGCAAAATTCAGCGTTGTGTTTTATTTCTGAGTTTATTACTTAGATTTTATCTGTGGCATATTGAAGTCACTGCGCTGCTGCCTGCTGGTATAGCAAAAATGTTGTGTTTATTCTGACTTACAGAAATTAAAATTGGACGTGATTTATAATAATATATGTATTACAATACTTAGTACTCACACAGATACAGAGTTTTTTTGTCGTCGTATATTAAAATATAACTTATAAGTCATGAAATAAGCATCGACCGGCGTCACTAGTTCCGGGATGGGTGACCACCCGGGATTTAAGGTTTTTACTTTTTAGTAACGAATTCTCGCCCAACATACACGTGTTTCTCAACAACCGTAACCCCCCCTTCAAAATGCTAATGACCATAGTTGTTGATGCTTAAATTCAATAAAAAAAAAGAAAGTAAATTACCTACCTATAAAACATTTAATTTTTATCTAAAATTTATATGTGTACAGTTAAGAAAACAATAATAAAAAAAAGTGCATAACAATAGTTTTTGTTTATTTTAGTTGAGAATACTAACAACAAGATGTCAGTTACTAGTGTCCAGACTATGAACAACCAAAGCTTGATGAACATTAATGACAAAATGCTCGATAACATGGATCTAGTCAGTGACCTTGAGCAGGCAGTAACTCTAGAAGAGCTCAAAGAAGTTTTTAAATATTGTTTCCGGTATGTACTAGTGTAATACAACTAGTATGAACTAGTTTTTATATTTTAATACTCTAAAAATCTACACATTTTTATAAATAATTTTAGCAATGCAGATTCTCAATCATGTCAAAGTCCAGCCTCATAATTTATAAATAGCATCCTTTTTTTGATATTTCTAAATTGTGATAATATTTATTTATAAAACGTTCACTGAAATTAAATATTGATAATACCATAGACCTTTTACTAGCCCTTTTCACGTTTCCACCGTGTCAGGATAGGTTGTGCTTTTGGATACTGACATAGATAATAAAGATATGGATAAGACATAATGGTCTTATCCGCGGTCTTCGAGGGGAACAATTGATACCAAATAAAGTATACCTATATCGAGTATCGACTATCAATATAAAGGAGCCTCAGTTTATTGCCTTCCCCTCCGGGAACGCGGCCTCAAATATATTTAACATAGACGTGGCCTATCCATGTCTTTATTATCTATGATTACTGAGTGCTCTGATACGATAATATATTATAATATAATCATACTTTTTATATTTTATACTAAACAAGCTGAATCACTGCGCCAAGTCGGCATGTGGCTATCAATGTATTTGATATATTATGATAGAACGGTCTATAAGTAAATATAAATAAAAGGCATAGTAAAAAACATTGACATAGGTAAACTAAGATTATAATTTATAGGTCTATAGATAATAGTATAATACTAAGCAATATAATTACTAGCATAATTAGTATTAATTTAATTTTTTTTTAATACCATTTAAAATAGTGTTTTCCCGTAATGTTACCTTTAAAAAATAATTCTTACGAACGTATAATATAATATTTAATATTTGTTTTTTCGTGGCAAGTAAAATGAAAGGAATACTAATCTAATCATGATAATATTGATAGTAATTAAATATTAATAACTAACTAAAATTGTTCACCAACACGTAATATATCTTGTTGACTATTTCTGTTGTAAAATGTAAACAAATGGATAGTGGATAATCATATTTTTGATCGATTATAGTTGTGGAGTCAACTGGGAGCAACGCCATGTGTCATTAGATTGCTTAGAATGCGGTGGATATTCCCTTGAGAGGCCTTGTCCTATTTGTGCAGGTCACTGTCGAAATATTTGGAAACGTGATCTTGAAGAAGTAAGTTTAAAAAAAAATCTATGCAATTTATACTTTATTGAATTAATTTTTACGTATTTAACTATTATTTTATAGTCTCATAGAAGTGGCGAGGCAAGCTGGATAGGAGAATGCTCCTCAAAATGTAAAGAAATGGGACGTGATGTCAATCAGATGTGTAATAGACTCGAAAAGGTCAAAGCCACCTTTTGAGTCATGATTTATAAACATCTTAAAAACACAACTGAGTACTTATTGTTAAGGAATTTAGTTTAAGTGTATCACTTTTCTAATAATAATAATTTTACTCAGTGTACACGGTGTCATTTCCTCGTGGTGATCATACACGTCTTGTTTTTGGAATGAAATGAATTCTCAAAATGATTTTTCCATGTACATAATAATTTGCTATTAATTTTCTATGAAAATTATTTATCGAATCAGTATAAATTATTTACTTATCTACCTTCTATTATTATTGACAGAAATTTTGGAAAAACCCTTAAGCTGTAATAAATATATATTTATTTTGATAAATTTGTTTTGTTATTTATATTGCTACTTTTAAGAGGACGTGATACCCGCATATTTTGTTCCGTCTTACAAGTGCAAATACAACATAGCAAATTGTACGCTCAGAAGAACACGTGTAGCACCGTTGGTTAAAAATTAGAGGGAATTTACCTTTTATAAAATTTAAAGGTAAGATTATTATCTCGGTAATATCATAATATGCTTTTTATTGTATTTTAATTTTAAAGTGAGCTATGATTATTTTTAAATTGTAAATTGTTTGTACATCTTAAAATACTTATAACTCACTTTAAAATTAAAAAGCATATAATATTGTTTAGATAGGTAATAATCTTGGCCTTTAAATTTTATAAGA
>NC_042495.1:11284830-11301713 GCF_005508785.2 Acyrthosiphon pisum | reverse complement strand
TAGCAATGCAGTAATATCGATTGTTGTATAAGTATGTGTTGTGATGATCACAGCGAGTTGTACATTCGTAGAGAAAATCAAAAAATAATATAAGAGGCTAGTTTAAAATTTGAATGGTTATTATGATTAAAGTTCTGACTATGATCCTGTTTGATGAACATTAATATTTAACAATAGCTTAATCAATATTATAAATGTTAATTGATGACGACTGTTTTTTTTATCTTTACAAAGACCTTTAATCCCGATTCCAGACTTATTCCGCTAAACAAACTTAAAACAATGGGTATCGAGAAAACAATCAAAGATGGAAATTATTGATTGAATAATACGTCGGCACGTGTGCCTATGTCCTATATATGATATTATATACTACATAGAGGTTCACGAAACATTCACGCCACCTTTAACGGGCTTTACCCATTAATAATGCATTTATTCAAATTCTGAATTTTAGAATAGGTAGTTAAAGGTAGTACCTAGTATTAAATATTTAGTTTTTTAGACCCGTTAAGAAATAGAAATTCTGTGGCGATATAAAGTATAAACTGATATTTCAAACGAGCACCAACTATAAATATTGTTATAAACAGATTGGTCCCTGGAGTTATTAAATTGTATATGGCAAGGAATAAGGATAATGATATAATGACTATCATTTTCAATTATAGCTCCTAGTAGCTTATTTAGACCAACATTTTTAGAGGATCACCTCCCCACTGGTTAAAATAAAAATTGAATGACCTTAACTCATAGGCGCAAATAGGGAGGGATTTAGGGGCTAATCACCCCAAAAATGTCCATAGCCCTCCCAAACATTTCTACATTTTGTTTTAAGCTTATTCAATATTATCAAAGTAAGGCCCTATTAACCATATTAGCCCCCTCCCCCAAATCTCAAACGCTATTTGCACGTATGGAGACAAACATATCACGTCCCCTTAATTAATTAATAATTAGTAAACAGTAAAATACTAAAATATAATTCGATTATTATGGTTGTTTTCATATAAATGGACCTGATATTAGATGTATTATGGCTAATCAGTAGTCATGGTTTCGTACACATTCATTTCAAATTAAATTGTAGTTCCTTATGATGACTTAATAATATTTTTATTTTATACATGAAACCAAGTCAATATTTTTCAATCTAAGTAGGTACTTTTTTTTATACGTGCCGAGAAGAAGACATTTGTTTGAATATTAGATACAATTCGACAAAGTATACCTACAAAATACAATAATCTGTGTTTATGAATTCGTAATTTTTGTGACTTCATAAAATGCATCTACATAATATAAAGTATAAAGAGAGTAACTATATTCTGTATAGTGATGATTATGAATTTTAAGAAATAGAATAACATAATAATAGTCATATCTATACAGATGACTGGTGCAGCTTTAATTATAGGTGTGGCAGGAATATTGCGCGCACTTAGTGCACCTAAATTAGAAGTTATAACTAATCAAATATTAAGTCTACTGCAGCCGTTTTAATTCTATGAATCACAAAAGACAAATTTGAAACTTTTAGGTGAAAAAAAAAAGAAACCATTTTTAATTAATCAATTAAAAAAATAAACTGTCAGACGCCAGTATTCAATTGCAACAAATGGTGAAGTCAACATAAAACAAATTACATGACAATTGAAAATGATCATTGTGTTAACTAATAAAATGTATTTTATATATCCTACGTATATGAGTATTAGGTATATAGACGCGTAGTTAAGCCACTTATATTGAATAATATCATAACATTACATTAAATTTAATACAGACTAGTATTATATACATTACATTATTATAAACACGAGAATTTAATAATTTATAAAAAAAAATATACATCTCCCCACACTACCCAATTCAAAGTTAAATCCGTGAACCAAAGAAATATTTATTTTCAGAAAATAATTAAGGACTTGGTATTAGTTAGAATTAAGTAAGGAACACGCCATACATTTATTTAAAGGCGTTGAACAGAATGAAACATTTTGAATATTTTTATTGTTTTGAAAAATATAATAGAATTCGGTGTACCGCCTGTACCAGTTAGTAGTTGACGTGTAGATTGGATCATACCTACATACTATAAACTATATGTATATTATACATCATTATATTTTATTATAATGTGAAATTAAAATTAAAATAAGCAAGACTTTCTAAACAGAAAAAAAAAAATCAGAAGAGAAATCACGCTTTGGTCGTGGAACGGAATAAACAAAGGAATATAAAAATCATCTAAATATACATTTATATTGTGTTATTAAATTACAAATAAATACTGCTGCGAGTGTAAAATTGTTTTGCGAATTTTGTCCACGCGCTCCGTGCAATCGCGTCGTTCGTCGATCACAATAAGTCAAGGTCGAAGTCTAGTGTCAAGATGACAAGATTGAAGAATCGGTGAATCGTGAATGCCATAATATTATGTAAGTATGAGTATGTACTACACAGTACCTATATACCTATATGGCTATAATATACAATATACAGAGTGATTCACCAAACAAGCTCACCCCTTCCCTAACTTTTCCTTTAATAAGTAATGCATTTATTCAAATTCTGATTTCTAAAATTTTTAAGTAATTACTGTCCATATTCGAGAGCTAAGGACAATATTTTTAATTTTATAGATTTTTCTATACCATTTAAGGACTTATGTGGCGATATCAACTTATTTTCCAAATAAAAACCATCTTTCCAGCCCAGCCCCCTTACATTTTTTAAAAGTAGAAACAAATTAGATGTGAATATTATTTATTGATTATTGTTTTAAGAATAATTTTATATTTTTGTAAAAGCGGCAGTAATGAGAATAAAGAGTTTTTATATTTTGAACGTAAAAACGGTGTACGATAGTACCTATCTATAATAAAAAAATACTGGATCCCTCTAATTTTTTTTTCAGTTACGACCCCCATATCTTCAAAACCGACCAAACCGCTTTCATCATGGTCCATGGACCAACATTATTCTTAGTATATAAAGTTACATAACTAAAAAAACTACTCAGTTGGATTTCAATTTAGATTATACTTACATGTTATCAGCATTTTCAAAAAAAAGAAATAATATCTATTTAGTTATTTGCGGGAAAAAAAGTAGTTCTTATTTGAAAAAAGAAGATATTGCCAAGGTAGGATTATTATTTCCTTAGATGGTATAATAGGTACCTATAAAAAATATTAGAAACATTGGTCCCCAAGTAGGTAAATATACTTAAAAATTTCAAAAATTAGAACATAAACAAATACAAATTATAAAACATTACTTGTATAATTAAATAATTTCAAAAAAATCATTGAAGTTTCCACGAGTTTTTTTTGGTTTTTGAAACATGTATTTCAATGAGCTAAGAAATATGGTGTAAAGATTTTGCAGAAATCATTAGGTATATTTTTGTTAATTGTATCCTCCTGAAGTTCGGAAGTTGGTCTTTTTCTGCTTTTATGGATGCACACAACGTATAGCACTGGTAATACAAGATTACTCATAAGGTTTCTTACACCTTAACCTTTTATAAAAAAAAAAAAAAATGTCTAAGAAAGTTAAATTAAATATTAATGAGCATATTAACATTGGATATTCACTCGAATTCTCAAGTAGCGATTTTCTTATTTTGTTATAATTTAAAAACGATTAACTGTAGATACTTTAAATTTACACTATACGTTTATTTTATCAATTCCCATACTTGATATCATTTTCAAAATATTTGGATTTGTTTGAACTGTTTACGGACATTTCCAATTTCCAATTTTTTAGTTTTTTTTTTCTATAATTCATAATAAAATTGTATTTGTTGGGTCAAAAAGTTTGAAAATTTAATCCAAGGTTCCTGATATATTGTTACAATAGCAGTTGAAAATTATTAAAAATACATAGGCACAATTTTTTTTTACAAACATTTAAAATTCAAATGTTTATAAAATTAATCAAATTGAAAATTGAAAAATTATTTTGTAGTTAAATTTATAAAATGTTCAACTTTTATAGCTAAGGGTTGAAAATTTAAAATAAGGTTCCGCGTAAATGGGTCAATAAATTACTTTACTCACAATAATATCATCTAATTTACTTAGTAATATATCATAGGCTGACTGATTTTTTAAATATTCGGATATCCGGAATATGATATCCGGATAATTAAAATTACAAAATCCGAATATTCACGATTATCCGTAATATTCGGATATCCGAATATCCATAGTATTCGAATATGCGAATATCCGTCGTATTCGAATATCAGTATATCCTTAGAATTTGGATATCAAAATATACTCGATTATTTGAAGATTAATAATATTCGGATTTTGGATTTTCAATGTTTATCAAGTATTTATTTTTATTGTGACTTATGAGAAAAATGTAATGAGACACTAGGTCTTTCGTATTATATGATAGCAAACTAAAGTATAATAAAATAACTGTATTAGTTATAAACGAGATATCATAATCATGTTATCCGTATAACAATAACGTTTAAAGTTCAATATCGTTTTCAGTTAAGTTTTTTTTAAATTTTGAGCTGACATTTCATATAATGAATTTGAACAGTATATTTCTGAAATTCAGATTAACCACAATCTAGATCCATGCATGTTGTGGAAAGAACGCGAACAATATATCCAACAATTGCAAAGGTCGCTAAAAATATTTTATGCATACCTGCATCATTAGCATCTTCTGAAAGAGTTTTTTCTACCGCTGGAAATATTGTTACATCAAAACGTAATAGATTAAAAGCGAAAAATGTTTCCACTCTAGTTTTCTTAAAGCAAAATAATAATATTTAAGATTTAAATTAAGTATTTTTCAGTGTACTACTGTTCTTTTACCTATTATATAATATATTTGTTATTTATTATTTAAATTAAGAATTTTTCAATGTACTACTGTTGTGTACCTATTATTTTTGTTATTAATTATTTAAATAATATATGTTTATTGTCTTACGTTTTCTCCTAATTATATAATATTTATTTTGTTATAACATACCATGATTTTTTGGTATTATTGTTGTTATTACAAATATCGTACAATATTACAATAGTACGATTATCCGAATTTATCCGAATAGTATAATATCCGAATAGTACGATTATTCGAATATATCCGAATAGTATACGAATACCCGAATATAATCGGATTACGGATATTTGAACTGATTTTTATCCGGATTATCCGAGTATCCGGATAGTTCCAACACTACTATCTATATATATTTTATAAAAATAAGAATAATAACCCAATGACAAGATGACTGATAAGTGATAAGCGATGAGGGATGCTACCTATAACCTTTACCTATCTATAATAATTGACTATTATAATTTATAGGGCATCATTAAAAGTTTTTTTTTACATGTTTTAAACGTTTTTTTTTGTTTTTATTAAAAAATGTGTTTTTTTCCAACCCTGAATTACTACATCAAAGACGTAGTAGTAGGTAGCATACTACACGAGTACCAAATTTTTTTATCCATACATAATATATCGATCATCTCCACAAAATATTATTTTTCCTGAATTTCATACCTTTTTTTTATTCTTTAAAAGAATAATTACAATCTGTATATAATTGTATACAATAATTCATTTTTTGAAAGAAAATAACGCTGAATATACAGAGCCTAACAGAGTGGGAGGGTAGTTACTCAGAGTACCGCCCGGCAAGTCAATCATTTCATACCTCAATCACCTATTTAAAATGTCTTATATATATAAATAGGTTATACTTCTGGCTTAAATACTTGCAAATAAGTTATTTATACCTATCTATTTATATCTAAATACAGGGTGTCCCCCGTGAGGATATTCCCATTAGCCGTAGAGGGGACTCACCACCTGGACAAAAATTGATTTTTCACTGTTTTATTTATAAACTAAAAAAATTATTAAAAATCATGAGATTAATGAAAATAAAATGTTGAAAATTCAAAATTTTCACAAAAATAAACCCTGAAAATGTCTATCTTCAATAATTATGTTATTGATTCAAAAATAAAAAAATAACTTTCTTTTTAACTTTTTACCAAAAAATGTAATTAAATTAAAAAACAAAATGTGTGTAGTCCTTGTCTCTGTGAGTCTAATAAAAAAAAAAAAACAGATTTATGATAGGTTATCTCAGCCTATAGTATTACTTGGTATACTATCCAAGTATTATCTCAGGAGATATCGCAATGAATAAATTCTCGCGGGACATCCTATATAGTTAGCCAATTATCCATATATAGACTGTTAAATCGGTATATGTATATAGACTAGAATAAATTTTTGTTTAATTTTTTTTACAAATTATATGCCGTATAGCGAAAAAAAAAGTTTTAAGTAAGTATAAAGTAGGTGCTGATTATAAGATGTAATTACCTGGTATAGTTTGTACCTATACTTCTAAGTACGTATATTATACTTCCTATTAATTACTTTCTCAACTTCTTAACTGTATTTTGGATACAACTATACCTACAAGAGAAATTTGAAAAAAATGTTTAGTTAATAAACTTGGTAGGTATTATTGTAATCATCATTTTTTTACCACGCCTCCCCCCCCCCTTATACTGCATCAATTAACTCTTTTTTATAGCTGTGGCACAGTATGGAATTACGCCTATGGTGTAATACGCTTGTTACATCTTATGAAAGTCGGAAAAAAGTAGACGGTCGATGACTGTGATCACGGCTGCAGGTGAATGTTGTCATTCACTTAGACACTTAGTCAGTTTTCGAATCGGTACGTACATGTACAATTTATAGACATTATTTAAAATGTAATTTTAGCGTTTTCCATTTGCTAAAGAAAAACCTAGAATATAATAACAATAATATTTGATTGTGTTGTGATAAAAACCAAAAAAAAAGTTACTATGCATTTATATCATAAATTATATACAATGTAGGTACCTACATACAACCTACTATTTTAGTTATTATTTATTGCAACACGTAGGTATACCTACTACCTACCTACCTATACTTATTGTAATCCCATACCTATATATGGTTGAATTATTTTAATATTTTTTGGATCACAATATGGTTCTGCTGTGCAGTTTGATTATATAATTATGAATTATGATAATAGGTACGCATTGTTAATCGTGTATTCGTGTCGGTAATGTTTATTATTCACGGTGGTGCATGGGATACATAGGTACACAAAAATATGTGTAAACCGCATACACTTCATATTATATATAGTTGCCAGTTGGGTCATGGTTTTAAAATAATATACTGATGTCATGGACTACCTATACATTATGTAGTTAGTGTGATCAGTGGTGTGTGCATGTGTGATGTTACCGATGTTAGACTGTTTAAGTATATTATTATACTAAGGGAAAAGTGTTGTCGCCACAGTCCGAATCGATTCACGATCGTATCGTAACATAACTCATAAGTATATTGTTATTTGTTAAGTGCTATATATTTACCTATTGCACAATGGTTAAAAATAAATAGGTACTAGGTAGATACTTAGAAAATGTTAAGTAGATACATTTATATATTATATTTATTAACATTATGTCTGCTGGTGAACAAAAAAAAAAAACATTTCTCAATTCGGCTGATTGTTTTTCTTATAGCTTAAGTATGAGTGAACCGGTATGAATAATAGATATGCGAAAAGTCGATATTTTAATAGACAAAAAAGGTGGGCAAGTGGGTGTCGCTCTGCTGTACAGTAGGTTACAAGTGGATCACTGTAATGGATGGTGTTAAATTTGAATTCAATAATAAAATATAATATATACGCGGAATCTTGTTTTAAATTTTCAAGCCTTAGATATAAAAGTTGAACATTTTATAAATTTTTATTTACAAAATAATTATTGAATCTTAAATTTGATAAATTTTGTCAAAATTCGATCTTTAAATTCTTATAAAAAAATATTGTGCCTATGTATTTTTAATATTTTTCAACTTCTATTGTAACAATATATAAGGAGCCTTGTATTAATTTTTTACACTTTTTGGCCCAACAGATTAAACTATAGATATTTATAGAAAAAAAAACTAAAAAAATTGAAAACTGACAATATCCGTAAAAAGCTCAAAAAGAGTCAAATTATTTTAAAAATTTTATTGTTTATAGGAAATGCTAATAAGAAAATTCAGTGAAATTTTCAAGTATCTACAGTCATTCTTATTTTAATTACAACAAAATAAGAAATCGTAACATGAGAAATCGTGTGAATATCAAATGTTGTAAAAATATAAATTTCAAACGCTCATAAAAATTTAATTTGGCTTGCTTGTAGACATTTTTTTTTTGAAAAAGTTAGATAAACTTATGATGAATCTTGTATTACATTTTCAAATCTTAGATTTAAAAGGAAAATTTTTAATGAATTTCTAACTCAAAATAATTTGCAAATTTTCGTCATTTTTAAGTATTTTGTCAATATTTGAATTTTAAATGTTTATAAAAAAAAAATGTGACTACGGATTTTTAATTTTTTTCATCTGCCTTTGAAACAATATAATAGGAACCTTCTATTAAATTTTTAAGCTTTTTTAACCAACAAATAAAATTTTATTGATATTTATAGAAAAAAAAAATATAAACAACGGAAACTACAAATGTCCGTAAACAGCTCAAAATAAGTCAAAATATTTGGAAAATGTTATGGTGTATAGAAAATGCTAATATAAACACTCAGTCAAAATTGTATGTACCCACGGTCATTTGTTTTAGAGTTGCGTTAAAAACCAAAATCGATTTTCTCGAAAACAGATTTTGCGTAAAAATTCCCGTTTTTCCTTAATTTTTCTTTTGTTTTTCACGTTGCTTTTGAAAACTACTGAGAAATTTTTGCTTTTGACTCCCCTAAAGTAGCAACTAGATTCACTTTCCTATCAGAAAAGATACCATTGAAGAAAATCCAAGCAATTTTACTGCCCCAAAAGGTGATGACAGGCACAAAAAAAAAATAAAAAAACACACATCATTGTTCCACTCAGAATCTAAAATGTATTCAATAATTATAATTTTTATCTATGTCTAGTTCTAAATATTATTATTTCTCAGTTTAATTAACTATCGACATATAAAAATAATAATTTATATTTAAATAAATAAAATAACAGTTATAGTTACATTTTACATTAATACCTAATTAAATGCATCGGACTTTTTGGTAGTCTACCCCGAATGAGTGATGATATAAATTTGGCCATCATTTATCGGTTAGTTAAAAGCAGCCTAAGTATTTTTCTCCCATGTGTTAAATCCATTATCAGTAGGTTTGGTTAAGATGCATAGATTGTATATAGACCTAAGTGAGAATATCAAATCAAAATTTGGTTTCAAGATAATAATATATATATCATTTACTATATGTCTATATAGTATTTCGACAGTACTATTCTACCACAATGTCCTTTATAATTTGTGCATACAGGTTTTGTCGGATAAAAAATATTATATAGTGACGATTCAGTCTAAAAAAAGTTGGTGGCTCTAGCTCAAAACTAATTACGCTCATATGGTCAGGGTAAGGCCGCTCTTGTCTATCTGGGTCCTGGGATAAAAGGCCGAACCCTATCCAGTATGGCCCAATGCATACTGCATATAATCCTTGCCAGCAAGACTGTTAGTTCAAAATAAAACATAGGCCAAAAGGGGTCCACAGTCCACACCCCACCCACTTCATACTACCATCAAAAATTTTAGATTCTAAGGTAAGCCAAGAATGTATTTATTTCAAAACGATGTGTGGTTTTTTTATGTACTTATATATTATATATGTATATATATTACTATTGCGAGCCAGCCAAATAAGTCAATCATAAAAATTTTATACACTGCACTCTATTTTCTTACAAGTTTTCTTTAAATAATAATTACTGATACAAAATATGTATATAGGTACCTACTTGTAATATGTGAATAACAAAATAAAAACTATTTCATTATCAATGGGGGTCGGTTAAATGTTTTTAGGTTTCTAAACATTCTTTAAAACTATTTGTACCCGCCGATATACCCGTCCGTTCGTCCATCCGTTAGTTATAACAGTACATAGTTACGATTGTTGATATTAAAATATGAATATATTTTCCGTAGTTACTGTACATAGTGACGAATTACGATTGTTTGTAAAAAGATATTTAATTACGATTGTTGATATTAAGATAATTAAATTACTTATTATATATACTATATTTGTATACCTACCTAAGTATTTAAATATTCAATATAGATTCATACTAGTCAAAATATTAATTTTTAGGGTTACCAAATTCTGTTTTAGTTGTATTTAGATTTATAGTTTATTGCATTGTATTAAATACGTTTAGAAACAAAAAACTTAACACGCTCACCAAGTGAGCTCTCCTAACTGGTTTGGTTAATATTGATATTGACGTAAATTTTATATTATTCATAGAAAAATAACATTGTTTGTATTAGCTGGTATTTGTAGATGACATTCATTTCTCACTGTACTTCAACTGCAATCAATCGAATGACATCGGATTACTTTTTTGTAGATAATACACTTATTTAGTCATATTTTGTACATAAAGTAAATCTATTTTGAAATGTTTTGGTATTTTTGTATGGGTATAATGACATTATCTAATTATCTGCAATAATCTCCATAGACTTTATTATTATGTAGGTATTAGGTAGGTACTCGCTAACATCATGAATAATAGTTAAAGTGCTATAACTTCAGATTCAGAGTCCTACAAGCTACAAGCCTTAACTGGCAGATTAAAATATCATGGATTCAATGACGTCTGTGTCAACAATTTTTAAAGAATATCTTCTAATGTATGTTTGAGACCTACATGATATTAATAATTTAAGAGGATGTCACACCCGCATGTGTGGTCTCCGTCTTACAATTAATGTACAACATAGCAAAAACTGTTTTGCGCGGGACAACTTTTCTCGCACGATATTTGCTGTAGAACTACCAAATTTTCACAACACCTTAAGGAGAACTTTATCTATGCAATAGCGTGCTCTTGTATCCTATCATTTTTTATAAGCAAATGAAAAAAAAAACAAAAAAAAAACAAATGTTTAGAAGCAAATAACTTTTATTGTATTTATGTTATCTAAAATATGAGCACGCTGTTGTATAGATAATTTTCCATCCTATACCTAATATGTTCAGACATTTTGGAGCCATAACTACAAACACAGAAAGATAAATGTTTTCCCTCTCGCGCACGCGTATTATATGACGTGAATGCCTACGTCAATAATACTTATTAGTTAATTATCATGAGTTTTTGAAGAAGACTCTGAATAAAATAAAATAAATATTTTTATTTAACTTGTATAAAGTTATACAATAATATAAGATCAGAAATAAATGTAATAAATACCAGAAACCTGTAAATTGTTTGAATATAAATGGTGGAACAGAATTCGTTATAATTGTTTCGTAGTTATTAAAATAATAGGTAGGTAATGACTAACGACTAATGAGTAAATAGTAATAACTATAAACACTACTTATAAACTATCAAAAATAACATCGTAACTTATTTAAACAATAAATTACAATTTACAAAACACATACAAAATGTAGACATTCTTAAGTTAATTTGTTTATAATTATTGTAAGTATATGTATTAGTTGTGTACCTACTATTGTATATAATAAATTATAATTTTTATTTTAAATCATTTGTACAAGAAACTTTTTTTCTACATAGGTATTTATAAAACCATTAAAAATGAACTCCGCGGGAATAAGTTGCCATGTAAATTTTAAACCATATAATATTATATTATATGTAGCAGTATAGCCTAAGCTAATAGGCAACTAATAGTGTTATAATTATGGTGTATTGACACGCGCTTATAATGAAGATCAATTTCATAATGATTCTGAAAAAAAACCCGTAAGATTGGTAATTTGATAAATTCGATTAAATTGTAAGTTTTGAAATCGAGCGTATAGTGTATAAATGATAAATATCGAATGTGATCACTTCATATTATTAGACCCGGATATAGATGGATATAGATGAAGTTATGAATATATTATGAAGAATCATAATATTTATCCATATGATATAATTATGTATCTGGGTATATCAAACAAGGAGAAAAGTACCTACAGCGAGAATTTTATGTCTTAAATAAATGAGGCATAATAAATCGATATGAAACACCTATTATAATTATTATATTATATCCATATATGTATAGATAATATTTTCAAAGAAAAATTTCAAGTATGCACAATCGTGTAGTAAGATCGGCTAGAATATTCAGGAACAACCAAGAAAGATATTATAATATTCGATATACGAATATACCATAATCAGTGTTTGGAAGGAACGAGTTCCAAAAAAAAGGGATTCCTGGAACGAATCCTTTTTATAAAAAAAGAACGAGAAAATGAACTATTTCTTTTTTCAAGGAAAAATAACAAAATTGTTCGTTCCTTTCTAGTTCCAATAATTTATACAGATAAGTATGTAAATAATTGAAATTAATATATATATATTTTTAAAGTGTTTAATGTTTATTGCTAATTAGTGATCGTTATTGAGTATCGACGTTAAGACAATCGATATACGTTGGCCAACAATTTAATTTTGAAGAAAACCTCAAAATAGAATTATAAAATATGCACCTACTTGTATATTATATTAGAATTAAAAACTAAAGAAGTATGCATATGAAAAAAAAATATTAATGATTAAATGAGAATTTTTATTTTTTTTTTGAACTAAAAAAAGAACTCGTTCATTTTCCAAAGGAACGACAAAGGAGCGAATTTTTTTTTTTAAGGAACAAGAAACGGAACGAATTCCTTTTTTAAAAAAAAGAACGAGGAATGAAACGAATTCTTTTTTATAAGGAACTTGCCAAACACATAATATGGTATATGGTATATTATTATACTATATACCTATATAATAATATATTATATACGCGTAACACAGTTTTTTTTAAAATAATATAATAATAATACACGCCTATTATAGTAGGAGTTAAATTTAAATATAAAAACGATGAAATATGCTGATATAACTAATTTCAATATTATATAGTCAAATAGGAATGAATACAAATGCACTTATAAAAGAAGTCTTTGTGATTTGAAGATGAAGAAATAGCAAGGGTTTATTATACATTTATACTCCATATAGTCTTTAGATTAAATCTTAAGACGAAGGTGGAAGAATATATCTAAATTAATTTGTATTCTCCACTTGGAAGACTAGTTTAAAATATTAAAATGCGTTTAGAGGTTTTGACTTTTGGTAAGCTGTTGTGGATTCGGAGTGTGGTGAGAGAATTACAATGTCGTCAGCATAAGTAGCCACCAATGTAATACCAATGTATTTTTGGAGTTGGGAATTTCAGCTGTGTAAATGTTGTAAAGGTCTAGAGATAACTGATAAGTCACATCCCTGAGGCTTGAGGCACTCCTGCTTGGATTTAGAATTGATATGAGAGCAACTAAATCCTTACTAAACTGGCTAGATAGTGTCAACGACAGTGGACTGAGATCAGAAATAGGAGGATCTTTCGCAATAGCCCAAGTATACCTATACTCTATAGTACCTATTTATAATCTAGCCAATGAAATTATACCTGAAATAAAAATGATGGAATTATACCTTAAATATATATGTAAATATAATAATAATATATATGTAAATATCTGTCAAATCCAACAACACAATCCATGAAAAAACAGTAACAGTCTCTTTATAAAAAAGATGAAATATAACTACAGTAATATAACTCTTATTATAACCAAAGAAAAAATACCCAACCTCCATGGACCAACACATATCAAATCAATACCAAACTCCTGAGTGCCGTAGCACTCTTTCCAAACATCAAACCTCACCCAATATATTGAAAAAATTCTTTAAAATAGGCTTCCAAAAATTATGATGGATCAAAAATCAAGAATGAGTAGAATTTTCCATAATATATTTCCTAATAAAATAATATTACACAAATTACCTATCTACCGATTGTAAGTAAGGAACATTCTAAGTACATCATTCATACAGACATATAGTGGTTCTTTAAGCACTTTAATAAGCCCTTGAACCAATTCAACCCCGTTCATATCGCAACTACAGTCTATTCAGAATAAGAGCACACTAGATTTACGTAGCAAAACCGGTTTTGACCGTGACCGCCTGGTGTCGTCTTTTTCTGAATTTAGTATAAAATCCAAAATAACCTTTAACAAAGCCCCCAAATTTGGCAAACATATAACAATCATGCGGATACCTGGACACTAGGGAATAATAAGTGGTAATGAAATAGCTGACGAACAAACCTCAATTGCCATTAAAAATAATGAAACTCTTTTAATTAAATAATAAATGTCTTAATATATCTCAAAAATATATATCAATGAAACCGAAAAAATAAATTAAAGAGCATTTGTAACAAACAATATAGGTACCAAATTAAAAGAGATTAAAGAAGGCACTAAATCGATAGATAAACCCAAATCTCAATCACAAAGAAAATATTGTCCTTAATCATAGATTAAATATACTTATAACTTATAAGTATACTCAAGGTTACCTTGACACCGCACTTGAACCCAATCACGAACAAAAGTTAGACATAATTAATTTTCTCAAACAAACAAAATTGTATAATTTATTTATAAAAAAAAAAAAATTGTTGTAATTTAGGTTGTAGGTATAGGTAGTGTTACTACAATGTAACTATAATAGCCGGTGTGGCTGATATTTATTTATTTTTGTTCTATAAAAAAAAATATTTAAGCTAATGCAAAAAATGCATTCAAATCAAAATATTTTTCTAAAAATGGACTAAAAATCAAAAAGTTAAAAATAAAATGTACCTATAATAAAAGTTTAATTTTTTGATTCTAATACCTATTCTATGATGTGTGAAACGAATTTTATGCCTGGAAAGCAATATTAAAGAACATTCAGAAAAAAATGTAATTTGCATTCATACGAGAGACGAGACTCTTGTTAGGTGCGTTTATTATATATATTATATTTGTTTAATGTAGTAGCACGCGATTTAAAAACACGCACTTGAATGTTCGAATAGCGCAGTACCATTATCATAGCGCGTCCACGTCGCTGAAATTTAAAAACGTGCACCCGTTCATTCGAATTACTCGGTATGTAACCAGATTTACGTAAAACATATATTATATTAACATAATATATCAGTCCTGTATCTCACATACAATTAAAAAATAATAGTAAAAATATTTTTTTATTTTAGATTCTGAGCGGAGTGAGGAAGCTAGTGGTTTTACAATAGTTTATTTATTTATATTTTTTTATCCTGCATACAAAATTTCTACCAGAAGGTATGCTTCAATTTCAACATATAAATATCTTATATTTTAGAAAATTGGATCAAGATAGTACTTTCAAAGAGGTCATTTTTCTATATTCTCAATAGTTATTTAATGCCACGGAAAAAACCACCGACAAATTACAAAAAACCGCTAAAAACAAGATTTTAATTTCTAACGCTTTGTTTATCACCGTAGAAACGAATAAAAAATTGCGACGAATATAAAGATAATTCAACTTACAGGCTATAATAAATAATAACCAGATTGAAAAATCGTCTCCGCTCAGAATCGTTTTTCGTATACTATGATTATCATTGAATTCAATTTTAATACAATCCATTATACAGTGACCCACTTATAACCTACTCAGTCCTACTGTACAACAGAGTGACATCCACTTACCCAATTTTTTTCAAATAAATTAACAATAGGTAAGTAGGTAGTTAATTAAAAAATTATTTGTATTTTAAAAATTCATAAATTGTAATACTAGGTAAGTAGATACCTACATAGTTACTTTGGAATTATAGTAGGTACCTATAGATACAAATATGCAAGTAGGTATTTACGTGTATTTCTAAGCTAGTTAAGTGTAACGTATACATAATAACGTAATTGTTAATACTTAATCGAGTACCTACTAAATTGATTGAAACACTACACGCCACACACAATACACATAATATTATATAACACCTATATATAATTGACAACTAAAATGAATATTTATAAGTTCTTAGGAATGATCGGATATAGTTCAATTCGAACATAAGTTACCGGTTTTGAACCCGAGTATATATATTATATTCTATAACATTACATATCTTATTTTTTAACCTGAGCTCAATTCAAATATTTTATTTAGGTGAGGACGTAAGGAGTACAGTTAGACAATCCCCCACGCAACTCTTACGTATAGTATTTCTTGGTACCTATTTTATTTAACTATTTAGCTCATAATAATATATTAAATATTAACATGACTTAAAAAAAAAGAATCGTTAAGTAATGTTTAAAATAGGTAGCTATCCTGCAGGTAGCCGGTGGCTAAGCACGGTAGCGATCAACATATATTGTGTATAATTTACATAATTGGGTACCTATGTACAGTGGTACACATAACGTTATAACAGATAACAGTCACTTGTCGTTACTTGTTAATTGTTATGTGGTAAGTGGTAGGTATATAATTTAAATGGGTATCTACTAACTATCTACCAACCTAGGAAATTGTTATGTTATGTAGGTACCTAAATAGTACGTTTTTAACCCTTTGAACCACCTTATAGTTACGTACATGCCATTTGTGTCAAAATTAATAAACATTTATTGTTTGTAATCAGTAGCGTCATTACAGGGGCGCCATTTGGGGGGGGGGGGGCACTCGCACACCCTGTAATTTTGTTGTCCACAATTGGCCTAGGCCTAATTAATACTATGGCCAGATGGCCTTCAGTTTGCCAATCTTTAATTGTGCATGCACCGCAGCTATTCACTGATAATCATAAATAATATTATAATATTGTGTTCTTTAATTTGATAATTGATAAATTGATATCGGTATCACTTTAT
>NC_042495.1:11274099-11284780 GCF_005508785.2 Acyrthosiphon pisum | reverse complement strand
AGAGATGTTGAAATATGTTATTTTATTTTTATTTTGTATAATACCGTATGATACCAGTATTATACCGTATACCGACTGTGGTAATCGGGGGCCCGGGGTGCTACTTGGTGTATAGCACCCTGGGCCAGTCCGCCCCTGGTTACTGATAGACAAAAGACATAATAATAATATGCATCTATTCTATCTATAAATATCTTTACTATACACTATACAGTATATGTATACACAGAATGTATGATAGGTAAAATGTAATGTGTTAACCATAAAAATATGTTTTTGATACTGTAATGAACCTGTAATGAAAAACTGAAAACACAAGAAACGTTTTTTTAACGATTGGCCTGGAGGTGGGAAAAAATTGGCCTCTTTAATTGTTTGCACACCTTAAAAAAACTGAAATGGCGCCCCTGCGTCATTAAATAGCAATTTGCTCGCAAGCTAATTTCCACTTAGGAAATCCTGTGTTCCTATACATTTTCAACTCGATAGGTACAATTCCCTATACTCCCATCTTACGTAAAATAGTCTCATTGTATAACAAAAAAAGACGCGAGGGAGCTAAATATTTAAGGTACCTTAGTGGCGTAACTTTGTATTTTTCTAGAGGGTCGAACAAATTAGATTACAATATGAAACACGGCTGCTAAAACCAATTGAAAATTTAATTTTTTTAAATAAGTCCATTCTATTTTATATTTTTGAAATCGAGGATAAATTCAAGAGTGATCATTTTGTTTTTAGAATTATTTCTATAGTAATAGCGTCTTTATATTTGAATTAAAAGCAATAAATACCTATTAATTATATTATTGTGACAAAAGTTTTCTAGTGTTTCAACAATAAGTCATATGGGGGTGGATTTTAAAAATACCGATTTTAGCTGACGTCTCCTATACCTATACTTATAATCTACCTACTTGCCAAATTTCAGCTTTGTTGGGCAAGTAGTTTACATGTTGATGCTTAATCAGTGAGTGCGGACTTCGCACTATAATAATATATAAATTTCCCCAAAATTAGAAAAATTATTGTTAACAATTGGACTTATTATTTCACTATCAGACAGGGGAAAGTCCCACCACCACAAATGTCATCACTGTTTGTAATATAAATATAAAGTAGGCACCACATGCAATTAAACCAGCTCTCAAATAGTGATTGCAAATTTCAAATAACAATGACTGCAGTGAAGTGTGAAAAACCATTGAAAATTGTGTTATTTTATAATTAAAATAACTTAAGTAGGTTTTTATATATATATTATATTACTGTGTAAGTATTTTTGTGGGCACATAATAGGTATATTATTTACCGTTACAACTTCATGAAATAAAAACTTTTCGTGTATAGATCGATTTTGTATACGAGTAGTGAGTACCTAGTTAGGTATACCACAGATTATATAAAAAAATATAATATATATATATAATCTGTGGTTATACTGTTTCCGATCGGACATAATCATTATTATATTATAAAAAAATAAATATTGAATATGTTTGACAATTAACCATTAAAAGTATCCAACTAGTTCTTTAATTTTACAGTAAAATCTAGACAAATATGTTACTCGGAGTCGTCAAAATTACCTCCAATTAAATATAAATATTGTAGTGCTATTACTTTTTCTACTTTAGTATACCTACGATTAATTTTAAAAATATTAACTCATGTATAATATAATATTATTTAACTGTTGTATGAAATGTCAAAATGAGATTTTACTTAGGTACTGATGTACTGTAGGTAGGTACTAATGTAATATTATTACTAAAGGGTACCTATACCTATCCGTTTATAAATAAATATTTATATAGCAATATCATATAATATTATAATAATAGTAGCTGATCCCACGCACTTCGTTGCTGGTAAAAAATTAATTTTTAATAAAAATTGTGATTGTTCAACTCGTTTTGGGTGCAACTCAGCCACCCTAGTAGGAAAACCGTGATCCCGCTGGCCTAAAAATTTATAAGCTTTCATTCGCCAGTTCCTACACAATTCCGAACGTCAATTAATTTGACAAAATCAAAAAAAAAAGATGTCTTAGATTCTCGTACTTAGTTAACAAATTTTTATATATTATAGACATTTGAGCATACAATATAACATATAGATAGTAGATATTAGAGCAAATTTTATCAAAAGGTGACTTACCCATGTTCCAAAACGGTTGATTATATACTATTACCAAAAAAAATCTTAAACTAGTTAAACTACATACATTTCTAAATTTCCCTAAAATTGTACTGAATTCCCTTTTTTAAATTCACCACGCAGAGGGAAATTCGTTGCAGTCTAAAATCACTGTTTGCACCTGATCTGCCCGATTAATCAATGGCAACCAAATAATAAATACTAATTTCTATTAATTATTTCTCCTATAACCAATAGCAACCATTTATAAACGAAAATGTCCACCGTAAATCTCAAAATCCCCGTGAGTAGGTACGTCCAAGGTTGGACCTAGGAAGGTGAAAAATACTTTACGACCTATTCCCATACCTACCAAATATACAAAAACAATTTCATTAAGATTGGTCGAGCCGTTACGGAGGAGTATGCAACCACTAAACAGCAACACTGTGGCACGAGATTTTTGTATACCTAGGTATTAGATAATAATTATCATTTAAATTTTATATTTTTTATTATTATACATTTTTTGAATCAGGTACAGAATTTTGCGTGTTGAATCTATAAGACATAAATATACAAGAGCACAAACTTGCCATGAAAAAAAAATAGAGATAGGGAAATAACTCTAAGCGAAGCCGCAGGACAAGGAATAGCTAGTCATTAAAGCTTCAATCAATGTAATTGCAAAACTGGTGGTGGCACTAAAAAATGTGCTTGCAATGCAACGGAAATGTAGTGCAGTTCAAAATGTCATAGCAATAATAACTGTACCATTAATTAATAATATATATGAACATATTATAATTTATAATAATTTTAATTAATCTATCCAGTAGAAATCAGTGTATTATTTGAGACTTATCATTATTGACCATCAATCCCAGTAAATTACGTCAATGACCATTGACCGGTAAAAGATGTCAGGGAGTAAAAACGTGTCCAGAAATTTCGGGCTTCAGGTTTTGTGTCTAAAAATGGTTTAAATTTTTTTTTTGGTTTCGGGTTTTGTGCCTGAGAACGGTTTCAACTTTTTCCGGGTTTCGGGTTTCATGTTTAAAAACGGTTGGATTTTTTTCTGGTTTCGGGCCTGAAAAACGGTTTCGAATTACGTACTTATACTAATATACTTTTGTTTATAATAATTATTATATGACAACTGATTTTTATTAATTATTTTCTAGAAATATAACTATTAAGGGGCCTCACTACCACATCTTTTTTTGTCAAAAACTACTGTCGTTAATTCCAACGATACGTGTCGAAAATTATAACGATTTTTATTCTGAAAAAATATTCGGATTGTCCGTAATATATACAAAAGGAAAGGTTGAGCCACATTTTTAAATTTTGTAATATAAAATGCAAAAAAAATTTAGAATTTCCAACTTAAATATTTAATTAACTAAATACAATTTTAAAAATGTACCTCGACCAATCCCTCGTAGATGTTGTAGGAAAAAAGGATATTTTGTTTATATTAAAAATATAACAATATGATATACCCTTTATTATATCCTTGACCACCTACATTGGAATTGTGTCGAGCTACCTCTCTTAACGAAATTATGTTTTCAGTCGTAATAAAAGACTCCTTGCATAACTTAAATTGGTCACGACTATCAGGGGCGTGCTCACGGTGGGTGGGGGTCTTGGGGTTCAACCCCCCCCCCCTTCTATGACGTATATTAATATTATATAAAACGAAATAATGCATCTTTATAATCTACTTGTCGAATATGTACACTGACCCGCAGTTGCCGATACTTTTAATATACTTTCAATAGGTACTCAAAATATAAATTTGTTTTTTAGGCTTTCAGAGTTTATTTTCTAGAACTTATTCCGAAAACTTTAATGAACTTGTTGAATTTTACCTTGATACTGATAAGCTAACAGTTAAAAGCTTAAAGCTGAACTACATATATGGTATACCAAACTTAATAAGCATGTAAAATATCTAAAAAATTGTTTAGAAGCACTGAGACAGTGTGATAAAGAAATATTTCCCAATATACATTTTCCATCAAAAATATTATGCACTTTACCTGTTTCAACATCCACCCCCGAGAGAACTTTTTCTTGTCTCAAAAGATTGAAATCTTATCTACGAAACACAATGACTGAGGCATTTTCTGAATATTAAAATAAAAATTTATATCAATTTTTTTAACATTTTTTTGGTTTTAGACTCGACTTAATGGCTTAGCTATGTTAGCTGTTCATAAAGAAGTTCCACTAACAGCAGAAGAAGTTTTAAATGAATTGAGCAAAAAATCAAGAAAACTAGATTTTGTTCTTTAATTTTTGAGCGTATATTGTATATTAGTATAATAGTTTCTATATTAGCAATATAATATTTGAATCTATAAATAATTGAATTTGTTGTTGATTAAAAAAAAAAAAAAAAATGGTCGTTAGGTAAAAGACTAGCTCCTTCAATTTTACTTGAAAACCCCCTCACATCAATTTTCTGAGCACGCCCCTGACGACTACCTATACATTTGGTTTATCTTTCCTTCCTTGGTCCCAATTTCGTACAAATTGTCTCTTACTATAAAGTACCTATATATATTTAAAACTAATTCTACTTATGAATAAGAATAAATATAAAGTTCTAAGTTACCAGAAAGTATGACACCTAAAATATTGCGAAGATCACATCTTGCTCTATCTACATCGGGTATTCTTATCATTACATTCCCGCCAATTTTTCCCTGGCAAAATCTATTATTCAAAGTCTAAGTAATTCTAAGTCTATTGCAAAGTCTATTACGAGACAACGCGATATCGTCTTTAGGTCGTCTCCGCGGTACCAACATATATTATACTTACAGTAAATTTGCACATTAACCAAAAGTATGTTGGGCAATCCAAATTGCCCAGACATTGTTATAGAATAACCGGTCATAGTAAACAATTATTTGTAACTAATTACTTCACCCGAAACTGAAGGGCACTGTGCACAATGCCCGACTACCCCTTTTGTCCGTAAAATAGATATAGATTAGACCCCCGAGAAGAAGATAGGCTAGTTTAAAAATTTATGAATTATTATGAAATTTTAAGTATTTTTTTAAAAATTAAATTTAAATAATTTAATAATATCTCCAAATCTACGGATACAAAAAAAATACTTAAAATTTCATAATAATTCATAAAATTCTAGTATGATTGTTGAAAAATTCAATAATTTTAATCGAAACTTTGACTCATTGCCATTTAGTCAATTTTGATTTTAGAGGTATGGTAAAAAGAACCATATCGAATTAAAAAAATTCGGTCTATCAGAATTTGGTATTCAAAACACCTGTTGCCATTTAAAAAAATGCAAGTTGTATTGCACATGCGCACACGGAAAGATCTAAAAATGTAAAATCATCAAGAAATGTGTATTTATGTATACGCTATCCCCTCCCGAAAACCGCATATTAATCCGATGTCACTGGACAGAATTATTTAGTGTTACCTTTAAAAGGAATCACACTGTATATAAGAGCAACTAAAAAAAGGTAACTTGCATTTGCATATAAACATTATAATATTATGTAGGTATCGTGTATAAAAGTAAATTAAACAAAAATATATAAAAATATGATTTAGTATTTATGTTTTACATTTTAAAGAAAGATGTAATTTTTTTTTATATATATTAATCTAAATAAAAGTAAAACATCTATTAATTAGTTTAAAATTTAAATAAAGAGATTTTATTTTTATTATTTAATCCAATTTTAAAATTACAATTTGGATTATTCAGATAAATAATTAGATCACCAAGAAATATCCACAGCTAATAAATTTTATAAAAAACAGTTGCTTTTTACAAAAAATATACAATCTATAGGGCACAATAATATGAGAAATAAAGTAGATATAATATAAAATATAAGTGGACAAACACTAAGGAGAAAAGACACACATTTATGACACCATATTACAGCACCAAACAAACTTGTAAATCTTTTTTTTTCTAATGATTGAACTTTAATAAGACTTTCCCAAAATTCATTCTTTCTGCCAATATTGTTTGAGCTCCAATTACCTTAAACAATTTAATGATACAATTTTGTATAAAAAAGTTTTAAACTATAAACATAAATTATAAAATGATTGTGTATGACTGTAAAATTTTATTTTATTTTTAGTTTAATTCATAGTTACTCTTAATACAATGTTGTACTAGTGAAGTATTGTAAGAAAGGTAAGAATATTTGTGAAAAACTCTATAAATAAGCTTGCAGAATGCAGATATCTTTAAAACAATCAGATGTGCCATGGTAAAATGTGTTTAAGACTGTATTATTTGTTATATTTTAAAAATATATAACAAATCTTTAATAATAACTACTAATTAATAATCAAAAATAACTGTTCATTTTTAATGATTATATTACATGTTTTAAACTAGCTATTAATTTTTAATTTTTAATAGTATTGTATAATTTATTAATTTTTTGATAAAGTTTTTAAAAATGTTTATTGGAATCTAAAATTTAAGAAAAATGATCTACAATATACCCATGTTGAAAGTAAGACGCGATAATTGCTATCATTAGAGTATCTTTGTGTGAACAGGCCGATAGTAACTATTAAACTATTTCAAAAGTTACTATCATACAATCATGCATGCATAATAGTGTAAGAGTTAGGTATCATGAAAGTTAGGATGGATCAGTTTTAAATTTACAAAATATGACCTATACTATAAAAAGTTTTGTCAAAATATTAAAAAAAAATTTAAAACAAAAAAATGTATTTATAAATAAAAATACCAAAACAAAAAAAATAAAATCTAATAAAACTGCTTCAACGTTATACTAAACGGATTTATGATTTGGTCTGCAAAATGTACACGCTACTAAATAACAAGTGCAAATCACTAACATTCAATCTTTAATTATAAGTCTTATATGTAATGATTAATGAATATGTTTTAGTTTATATGTATTGTTCTTACTAACATCATCAAATGGTAAGATCTCATGAATCATCGGTTTTATTAATTTATTTTTCAACATTTTTAATAATTCTTCCATGATATAATGAATTTTCTTTGGATTAGAATCAAATAGCATACCCAAATGAAGACCACAAACAGTGATATTTTGTTCTATCATTGTTTGAGGGACTAAATTTTTTGTTTGCCACTTCATGGATAGTGATCTTACAATCTTTAATGTTTCTCCATTAATATAACAACTACCACCTAAAAATAAAAATAAATAAATATTTTTAAATTTATGCAATACAAATATGAAATAAGTAATAACTTATTAGTAGGGCTGTGAATTTAATGCAGTGAAAAACCTTAAAAAATGCATTTAAAGAGTCATAAAACGCAATAAAATATGCACTTAAAATGCAAAAATTATAAGTTTATATTCCATACAGTATACAATAAATAGATTAATAAATATCAGTGACCAGTTTCCTACTACCAAGTAAACTTATTACACAGAATATATCCTATACTATTACATCCCAGGCCACAGCAAACTATTTGTATTACATTATTTACCTAGTATAAAGTTCATATTATTCATTTTATTTTGATTATAGTAACCTACCAATGATGACTAAACGACCACAAGGCTTAAGTAATGTTTGACTGATCTCAATATTTGGTCCACCAATACTATCTATAATTAAATCATAACCCTCTGGTGATACATTTTTAGCCAGTGTCTCATAGTTTTCATGATGTAACACATGTGAAACTCCATTTGCTTTTAATTGTTTATGTTTAGATGCAGAAGCAGTTCCAACAACAACTGTATCCCTTACAGTATTTGCCAATTGAGTAGCAGCACACCCAACACCTCCTATAAAATAAAAATCATATTTAAATTTCATCATGATAAAGTTAAATTCAGTTCTATTTTTTTCATATATACATATTATTATACATATAGACATTTCTATTTTAAAATCCATAATAGGTACCTGCAATTGAATGTATAAGAACAGTATCTCCGGGTTGTATATTGCCCATGGTAAAAATACTCAAGTACGCAGTCAAATAATTGGCAGGTAGAGCAACTGCGTCTTGACCACTAACACTCTCTGGAACTAAAAAACAATTATTTGCTGGCACTATAACCTTTTCTCCAAACAGTCCTCCTGTCCAAACATAACATACTACTCGGTCTCCACACTATACAAAAAAAAGTCAAAAAGAAATTAAGAAGTTAATGAATCCATTAAAATAAATTGCAGGATATTATTATTCAATGTTCATTTTCAATTGGTTTAAGCAAAACATATTGTTTAAACAACAATACTAATTATTATTATCATTAATGTTTTTAAATTTTAAAATATGTATATTATACAACTATATTAACAACCTATATACACAATAGAGTAAAAAGACAGACATTTATATTGACTGAATGACATGATTGAAGGGGGAGTCCAGTGACAATGTGACATTATACTTTAAATCAATAATTAATAATAAATAACTTTATGATTTTTCATTACTTGAAAATTTTTCACTTCATTGCCAATAGTTTCTACTGTACCATAACATTCTGCTCCAAGCACACGGGGGGTTTTTAATTGACGTAGAAAACCTTGTCTAGTATATATATCACTAAAGTTGACACCGCATAATTGAACTTTGACACATACACTTGTTGATCCTAAAAATTCAAGTGGCCAACATCTAATCTAAAATAAATTACAATTAATATGTATTAATGTATAAATAATGTATCAGATCAATTTCATTATTTTTTTAATATAACATTAATTTAGTCAAGTGTACAATGACTTTAAACATTATGTAAACTCGAATAATGTGAGGTTCTGTTAATGAACGATCTCCTCTTCACGGGATTTATGTTTGTATATACTTTTCCATGTTATCCTTAATAGGTACTTATTGTTTTTATTTTGTAAGCAGATTGAATATAATATTTAAATAAAAATAAAAATAAAAATAAAAATAAAAATTGAATAATAACCAAATTATTATGCTAGATAACTAATATTAGTTACTATGTACTATGTAGATAGTTAGATACCTACCTATCATTACATAGTTTTCATTTGGAAGTATAGGTAATAGGTAATACCTATTAGGTATGCATCTATATATTATTATTTATTATATGCTTATTAATAGTAATAACCTACCAAACAATTGATAATAGTAAATTATACTTACTTTTATTTTATCATACCCGCCATAACCTTCCAACACTATGGCTTTAACCTGTTCAGTTTGTTTGACATTATTCATTTTTAAAATGTTTTTGCGATATTGAATTTTTAATTGTTATTGCAATTTCAATCTAAAACCGCCACTCGTTCACTATAATATTATCAGATTATCTGGATATTCAGAGATAAAAATCATACAGGTAGCACGATTTAAGATAGTACTATCACAGAGTATATAAAACTAGTAAAATCATCATTAATATAAAATAAATATATAATAAATAATATAAAAATATATATAATAAAATAAAATAATATAATGTAATCTTTGGTATAATCTTAAATCGTGGTAGGTGTGGTTTTTGTATCTGTGGTTCTATGAGACGTGAGTATACTATAGCAGATTTATAGGTGGATTTATAAATAATAATAAATCCGCTTAGAGTTTATTCCAGACTACAACAATATCGATTTTGATTTATGAATTGAATATTGATGACTTGGCGTCACGATGTAAATAATATATTAATATTATGTTATATACCTAATATGATTATTGTATTTATTTATTTTAATTTTGAATATATTATATTATCTAGTATCTACTTAGTGCTTGTCATGCTTGGAGAAATAATAATTTCTTAAGGTCATGATATCTGTGAAGATCACAGATATATAAGATAAATACAATAGTATATTAATATATTATATTATATAACATTATATATTATGTCTGTGGTGAAGATAGCTCCCGTCATACTCATATAAACAATATTATATTGTTATAAGTAGGTAGGTACTATCTTCATGGTAATCGGAAAAAAAATCCCCAGACTACAATATTACTCAATAAATATTTTTTAAACGTTAATTTGTATCTATAATTAATATTTAATTACAAACGTAATTAAAAAATTATATATTATTGCCAAAAATTATATACACTGCCCCAAGTTAGTTTAAGTAATAGATAAAAATAAAAAAAAAAACCTTAGAAGGTATAATTAACAATAATATTTTATATTACTTTGTTAATACATATTTTGTGTTGGTATAATACTGTAAAAATTGAATCCCCGAAATAGAATATTACGTTTTGTGTGACATTTTGACGATAATTTATAAGGTATAAGAACTTCAAATGATACTTATGATTGTTGTGTGTGGTTTAGTGTGTACCTTTGATAATATATAATATAAGGTAAAAGGTTACGCCTACCTATCTAATCTGTAATGGTTTTAAACTAATTTACAATTTCTAACTATTGTTTGATCATGATTTTATTATTATATTATTACCTACTATTATGATTACCATTTTATGGTAATAAATGATCGATATATTCGAAATATTTTTATGTGTTATTTTTTT
>NC_042495.1:11218026-11273829 GCF_005508785.2 Acyrthosiphon pisum | reverse complement strand
AAGTTAGTTAATTTGAATTACACGTCATATATTATCGTAATTGAAAACAAAATATTATTTATAAATTATAATATATAATTTTTTTAACGTATAATATACGTATTTGTAATTAAATGTTAATTATAGATACTAATTATTAACGTTTAAAAAATATTTGTTCAACCATTTGCATGTGGTTGTGAGTAATATTGTAGTCTGGGGATTTTTTTTCCTAGGGTCGGGGATTTTTTTTCCGGGTTTGTTCATCGGGGGATATTTTTTCCAGGGATTCATCTTCATTTATTCGTGATTACAACATATTATACATTTATACAATTAAACTTATGTTGCATAGAATAGAGATTAAATGTAGGTAGTTAAAAATAATTATAAAATAATATATTGTTTCAAAGACAAATTAAAAATATTAAAAATACATAAACACAGTTTTTTTTTATAAGCATTTAAAGTACAAATTTCGACAAAATTTATCAAATTTAAAATTTAATAATTATTTTGTAGTTAAAAATGTATAAAATGTTCAACTTTTATACCTAAGGATTGAACATTTAAAACAAGGTTCCACGTAAATAGGTCATATTATATAAACTACTTTGTTCACAATAATATCATCAAATATACTCTTAGTAATATCATACGCTGACAAACCGTTTCCGCTCAGAATCGTTTTTCGTATACAATGATATAATATCATTGAATTCAAATTTAACACCATCCATTACAGTGACCCACTTGTAACCTACTGTAAAGCAGAGCGACACCCACTTGCCCACCTTTTTAAAATTTTTTTTTTATATCCTGTATACAAAATTTCTACCAGAAGGAGTGCTTCGATTTTAACATAAGTATAGTACCTTATCTTTTAGAAAATTGGATCAAGATAGTACTTTAAAGTGGTCATATTTCGATTTTTTTAATACCTAGTTATTTAATGCCATGGGAAAAACCACCGAAAAATTACGAATAAACGCTAAAAATGGGATTTTAATTTCTAACGCTTTGTTTATCACCATAGAAACCAATAAAAAATTATAATATTATAATATTAATTCAACTTACATGATAAAATAAATAATAACAATATAAAATATCCAGACTGACAAACCGTCTCCGCTCAGAATCGTTTTTCTTATACAAAGATATTTTATCATTGAATTCAAGTCTAATACAATCCATTATGCAATGACCCACTTGTAGATTACTGTACAGCAGAGCGACATCCAATTACCTGCTTTTGTATTTTATATTTAAAGATTGAAAATTTAAAACAATGATTCTCATAAATAGTTCATACTGTAAACAAACAATGCGAAAAATATATAAATACGTTATTTTTTACAGATATTTTAAGTTCAAATTTGGAAGAAATGATTCTTATTGTTAAACCAATTTATAATATGAATATAAATTATTACTATTATTATTGTAGTGATCGTCGTTTGAACTGACGTAACTTCTTTTAAATTAAAATTAAATTTATTTTTATTTTTATTATATTTATACAATCTATACTTTATAGCATAATAAGTATAAGAGAAAAGTGACAGAAAAACATATGGTATACTTGAATTAAGAAGTCACCCACTAGTGACTCTTTGCGTGATGGGATGGAAATTAATTTAAATATTATTATTATTTAAATTTTTTCTTATATATTTTTCAAACTAACTTTTATATTGACCATTAGTGGGCTGTATATAGTAAGTAATAAGTATAATAAAAATACCAGAAAAGTGTGGGCAAAATGGGTTGTCCCATTGTTTCCCCCTTAGATCATATACTATAGGATTGTGACATTGTGTATTGGTCAGTAATCGCGGGATGTTATCTTAAAATGAAGATCACGTCATAGTTAGCTAGTTTCCATATATTATAAATGAGTACCTATCTATCATGTATAGGTATATAATAAAAACCAACCTTTTAATTTAAACCATGCAAAATTCAATAAAAAAAAGTGGGTATCCAAGTGGATATCACTCTGCTGTGCAGTAGGTTACAAGTGGGTCACTGTAATGGATGGTGTTAAATTTTAATTCAATATTTCAATGATATAATATCATTATATATGTTTTTTTTTTTTAATAAAGGTAGACAAACTTATGAGGAATATTGTATTACATTTTCAAATCTCAGATTTAAAAAGAAAATTTATTGTGAATTCTCAAATCAAAATAATTTGCTAATTTTCGTGATTTTTCCGTATTTTATCAAGATTTGAATTTTTAATGCTTATAAATAAAAACTGTGACTAAGGATTTTTAATATTTTACAAATGTAATTATAATAATATAGTAGGAGCTTTGTATTAAATTTTCATGCTTTTTTACCCAACAAATAAAGTTTTATTGATATTAGTAGAAAAAAAGACTAATAAAATTGGAAACAGAAAATGTTCCTAAACAGTTCAAAACAATTCAAAATATTTTGAAAATTTTATGGTGTATAGAAAATACAAATATAAACGACCAGTGAAGTTTTCGTGTATATATACGTTCATTTGTTTTAGAGGTACACCAAAAACCAAAATCGATTTTGTGGAAAACCGATTTTGCGTAAAAATTCTCATTTTCCCTTAATTTTTATGTTGTTTTTCCCGGCGCTTTTGAAAACTATTGGGAATTTTAAGTTTTGAGTGTTTTGACCTCCCAATGCTCCAACAATATTCACTTTTCCATCGAATAAGATACTGAAGTTGAAAATGGAAGCATTATTTCGACTATTTATTGTGCACACACTAAAAAAATAAAACAACACACATCATTGTAAATCAATACATTCAACGCTCCGCTCAGAATCTAAAAATGGGTAAGTGGATGTTGCTCTGATGTACAGTAGGTTACAAGTGGATCACTGTAATGGATGGTGTTAAACTTGAATTCAATGGTATAATAGCAATGTATAAGAAAAACGATTTTGAACGAAGACGGCCAGTCAGCCAGCCTATCGCCTATGATATTACTAAGTAGGTATATTTAATGATATTATTGTGAATCAAGTAATTTATATATTAACCTATTTACGTGCAACCTTGTTTTAAATTTTCAATCTTTAGTTATACAAGTTAAACATTTTATAAATTTTTAACTTCAAAATAATTATTAAATTTTAAATTTGATAAATGTTGTCAAAATTTGAACTAATTGAACTTTAAATATTTATAAAAAAAATAGTGTCTATGTATTTTTAATATTTTTAAACTGCTATTATAATTTGTAACAATAAATCAGGAGCCTTGCATTAAATTTTCAAGCTTTTTTACCCAACAAATAAAATTGTATTGTTATTTATAGAAAAATAAAAATAAAAAATTGAAAGCTGACAATGTCTGTTAACAGCTCAAAAAGAGTCAAAATATTTACAAAATGTTATGGTGTATATAAAATGAAAATATAAACATTCAGTGACATTGTCATGTATTTACAGTTATTCGTTTTAGAAAAACAATAAAATAACAAAACCGCTACATGAGAAATCGAGTGAATATCCAATATTGTAAAAATATGAATTTCAAACGTTCATAAAAATTTCATTTCATTTGCTTGTAGACATTTTTTTTTTGATAAAGGTAGACAAACTTATGAGGAATCTTGTATTACATTTTAAAATCTTAGAATCTTTAGATCTTTAGAACATTTTTTATGAATTCTCAACTCAAAATAATTTGCTAATTTTCGTGATTTGTCAAGATTTGAACTTTAAATGCTTATAAATAAAAACTGTGAGTAAGGATTTTTAATATTTTTCAAATGTCATTGTAACATAATAGTAGATTCCTTGTATTACATTTTTAAGTTTTTTAACCCAAAAAATAAAGTTTTATTGACATTCATAGAAAATGAGACTAATTAAATTGGAAACAGAAAAATATGTTCCAAAACAGTAAGTAAATATAAATGACCAGGGAAAATGTCATGTTTATACGTTTATTCGTTTTAGAGTTACCTACACCAATAGCCAAAATTGATTTTTAGTAAAAATTCCCTTTTTAATCTTTTTAAAATAGAATTTTAGAGCAAACTGTTTAAAATATAATATGTTTTTAATACATTTTCTTACTTATATAGTTGTAGGTACCTATGTTATATGTATATTCAGAATTCAAATGTGTATTGCATATTAATTTAATTGTCACCAAATTTTTCGTCCTACACCACGAGACCAAAAAAATGTGATGTATATAAATATTCTACATTTCATAGAAATGTTCCGGTCAATTAAACAGTGAAGACCGTTTGTCATGACAAATATTTAATCTCTCATAATCAATAATATTCAAAAACAACAGTATTTAGTCAAACAGTCTAAGAATATACATTATGTTTTTTTTTATACTTTTCCAGTTTCCTTATTGGTCTTGAAATTATAAATAATTTCGGCTTCGATTACTAAGGCTATTAGCATTACATTTGCATATACATAACTTAAAATCTATGAAAGAGTAAAAAAAACAAAAATACAGTTGTTTAGTGCATGAACAATCAATATTATTCAATGTTTTTGCATATATAAAGATTCTACGCAAAAAAATGTATTCAAATTACGCAAAAATTATTATAAATTGAAAAATGTACTATGCACAAATAAACAAAATACCAATATTACCACTTATTAGATACCCTGTTTCCACCAAAATGTTATCTACATCAATCAAAGAAACATTTAAAAAATGAAAAAATTTTAATATCAATAAAAAAAAACGAGTAACTAGGATAGGGAAATCAGATTAAGTTGAATGCAGAGTATTATTGAAACATAGGACACTTCTCGATACATACCACTTCAAAGAGAATGTATGAATCATAAATATGAATTAATTATAGCATTACTAGGTCAATCAGTATGGACAAATGAATGGTACGTTTTTGCTAAAATAACTGTCCGCCACCAATCTCCTTAAATGTATTATTTACATTATTTGTACGCATTTTAAGTGGGTAAACATTGTCTTATTGTCTTCTATGACACTTCACCGCTATAGTTGGTTGTAGCTGGATTGCGACTTGAAATGGTAAAAGTTTAATATTATTTTCTTTTATCCTTTTCTTATCCAATAATTGAAAGTGTATACATTTTAGGTAGAAACATTGACATTTAAAATAAGAATAACATAATAGTTTACTTAAATTAAATATAATATATCATCACAATACTAATTCATTATTTAAATATAAACAAAGTCCATTTCAGAATTATTACAAGACATATTATATTATTATTATTTACAATAAATATGGAGTAGGTGACTGATTTTAGTTCCATATTGTATATTACTAACAAACAATTTAGTTTTCAACTGTTAACACTTTAGTTAACACTTAACCTAACCTAACCAAATTAGACTTATTCTGTTTTATTATATATCTCAGAAAATGTATACATATTATTGTAATTACTAATTTTGTAGAACACATAATGTGAACATGAGAATCATACATAAATTATAATTATTTTTACATAGGTACTATATTAGTATGATAATTAATAGGTATTTTATGGGATTCAAAAACAAATATGCTAATACTTAAGAGACACTCATTAGTGTTTCATTTGTTTTTAACTTCACAGATTATATTTAATAGTCATAATTAAATAGTCAATAAACATGAAACTAAGTATTTATAATAATTTTTATCAATATTTTCATAATGCAGTATTGCACCAAGGTTAGGCAAGAAGGAAAAACAGACAAAAAGTTCAAGAAAAATGTTTTCAAGTAAAGTGTGTAAAGTATCTGGTATACTCGCTTGGAACATAAGTTAATAATTAATTTTATGTTGTTTACTACATTGTTATGTATGGGAACATTCAAAATGACAAATTTAGATGGACATAATTTAGAACTTCTTTAAATTAAATAATTTTATTAGTAACCCGTGCCCCGTGGTATAGAACAGATTTAAGTACATAATGGGGACTGGAATTCTTCAAATTTGGTTAGTAAGTGTTGGTAGCTTATAGAGTTGTTTGTAGTATATATGTCCCAAGTCATATACACCAATTATAAGGACTTCCATGACAAATCAATATATAATTAATTATTTAATTCAATTAATAAAAAATAAACAATTTACCCAGTTAATTGAACACAAATCTCTACTTGAAGGTAGACATTTAAGTAAATTTCATGAAAAAGTTGGCATTGGAATCAAGTTTGATTTTAATGAATATAATTGATATAAAAAAAGTTAACGTAAAGTTACTAAAAAAAATATTTCAAGTAAAACAATTTTTGATATTAAATTAAAATTTTCTTAAGATTACACTAAAAGAAACAGCATTGTAGAATATTGGTTATCTGCAAAGATTCTTAGGACCTTTTTGGGACAAACTACGTACATAGGTAGTTAACTTTACAGTTATTTTTCTTGGACTCTTTTACCATTTATGATAGATGAATGGCTTAACACTTTTTTATCCACTTTTTAAATTAATTGTACAACATATTACATGATCCTCACCCAAGACAGTTTTATTATTTTAGATTTTTCTCAAAATGCCTTGTATATCAGATGGTGCCAAATCAAAAGGTGTTAATTTTTCTTTATTTATGAGAGTGATATCAGCTCCACTTTTAATCAATAATCCAGCTTCTTGTACACGTCCTTCTTCACAAGCTAAATGGCTAGAAAAAATGAAACTATTTATAATAAAAACTTATTTTTATTGATTGTAGAAATCAGAATTTTTTTATTTTATTACAGTGGTGTGTTTCCATAATTATCTCTAGCATTTACATGTATATCACAGTCCAATAAAATTTTTAGCACTGACATGTTTCCTTTTGATGCACATCTATGTAATGGTGTTGCTCCTCTATTATCAGCAATATCAACATCAGCTCCTTTTGATACTAAATATCTGACAATCTAAATAATTATAATAGAGTACATTATATTATATATTTAAAATTAATTATTTATTTTGAATAATATTTAATATTGACTTACTTCTGTCCAACCTTTTGAAGCTGCATATTGAAGTGCAGAATGTCCTTCTTCATTTTTTGCATTAATATTTACTCCATATTCTATAAGAGTTTTTACTGTATCAATGCGGCCACCTGATGCTGCCAATATAAGAGGAGTAGTTTGCATCTGAATGAAATGACAAAGATTTTAAATTTACTTGTACATATTATATAATTTATATATTTACGTCATCTCGAGAATCTTCTGGTTGACCATTTTCGAGAAGATATCGTACAAGTCTATCATGGCCCCCAAGTGCTGCCCAATGAAGGAGCAAACGATTGTTCTAAACATGTATAGATACAAAATTGGTTAGATTTTGGTTGTTAGCAAGCAAAGTAAAATCTTATTGTAAATAACATTCAAATTATAAATCAATGGCTTAAGTTTTTTAAATTGTTTATGCTTAAAAACTAAAATGATTCATCATAAAATTACATACAACGTCCACTTCTTTTAACAGCCTCAAATGCTCTTCAACTGCTTTCATAACTTGGTCAACATTACCTTTATGAGCATCTTCAAAAGTTTTTTCCTTTACCTTTTCAAAATCCATCATGAATAGTCTAGTCAAATATTAAATGAGTACTAAATAAGTAAGTATAATAATAATATAATATATTCAGTACCTACTCAGTAGGTATAACAATTAACAAATAATAATATATTCACTAGTCACTTATCAGTAATCAGTTATCAGTATGCTTCTAGTGTATACCACAACCATGAACATTAGAGGATCCTCTAATGTTCATGACCACAACGGACCAAGGTGTATTGATACAATCATAGAACATTGTTCCATGGTCTATGGTATTATCGTACAAACCGTATCAGTATTATCAGTAATAAATAATAATCACCAACCATCCGAGAGGCGAGCCGATCCGCCGAGGACCGATCGAAGATCACGCGATCACTCATTCCCTAACTTCATTATTATCTGTACATGTAATCTGTGCTTTCACTCCACTAGTCCATTCACAAGTCACCACTGTTCATTAATCGTTTAAACACGTGATGTACTCATAATTATTTATGAGTTATTTTTCAAATTTCAAAGCTGAAGAAATGAGTTGCCGAAAACAGTAGGTGCGACTCAGTACGAGTTTGTGACATAATTGTTCATTTACATCCCTGGTAAGTACCATGATTTTTAAATTTTAAATTTACTACGCTTTCAATCTTGTCTATTATTTAATAATAATAATAATAATTTTTAAAAAAAACCCGCTTTAATTAAATTCAATATTATATTATGTGTGTGTTTGTAATTACATACAATGGAAGTTTTTTATTAAGTTATTTAAATATTCGCCAGACACTGTCCCCAAGTTCATTATTTGTTCTCATTTGTTGCCAGAAACTACCGATCGCGCCATGGTAGTCCAGAAGAAAGAAAGCGTGTTCAACACACTCAACGAATGTGAAGTGGAAGATATTACTTTAGAGTTTTTCTACAAACCGCATACTATAACTCTATTAATATTGTCAATCATTGGTGTAATTCTTATGTCCTTTATTCGAGATGACAAATCAATTGATAGCAATATTTGTGCTGGAATCTGGTGCGTTATATTTTTTTTGATTCTTGTATCTCTATTGGCATTCCCAAATGGCCCATTTGTGAGACCTCACCCAGCAGTCTGGCGAATGGTATTTGGACTAAGTGTTCTATACTCGTTAACATTGCTATTTTTATTATTTCAAAAATATGAAACTATTAAAGGAATGATATTATGGCTTGATCCTAATCTTAAAGATTTCCGAATTGATATGGATAAAGAGTATGGTGTTAACTGTTCAGATATCTCCGTAGAGAAGTTTTGGGCGCATTTAGATGTATTTGCTGCTGGTCACTTTTTTGGATGGGTATCAAAAGCAATACTAGTGAGGCATTATGGAATATTGTGGTCAATGAGTATGATGTGGGAAATCACTGAAGTAATGTTTTCTCATTTATTGCCTAATTTTAAGGAATGTTGGTGGGATGCATGGATTTTAGATGTCCTGCTTTGCAATGGATTTGGTATATGGGTCGGAATGAAAATTTGCAAAATGTTGGAAATGAGAGACTATAACTGGCCTGGTATTAAAGATATTGACACAACTAAAGGTAAAATCAAGCGAGCTGCTCTACAGTTTACACCAGCTAGTTGGACACCAGTTCGGTGGCTAGATCCAAATTCATCATATATGCGCTTCTTTTCTGTATGCCAAATGGTAATTATGTGGCAAGTATCTGAACTGAATACATTCTTCTTGAAGCACATATTTGAAATGCCACCATCACATCCACTAGTTGTTGGCAGGCTTTTCTTTCTAAGTATCGTTGTTGCCCCATCTACTCGACAATATTACACATATGTGACAGATCCTAATTGTAAAAGACTCGGGACACAGTGTTGGGTCTATGCAGTCATAATGGTCACAGAGTCACTGTTGTGTATAAAGAATGGAAAAGAACTATTTCAGCAGACAGAAATTTTTAACATATCAGTATGGTTGATGGTCATGTTATTTTTCTCCGTTGTGAGTGTTTTGGGTTTCTGGCAGGCTAATTGGTTGACAGGAAAAAAATTTGATGCAAATGTTGTTCCAAACTCCATTTCAAATGATAGCAATGTTGAAGAAGACTACAAAATTAGCAAAAGCAAAACACTTTAAAATTATTTCTCTAAGTAGTAGCGTTAATTAGTAGATGCCAAATATTACATAAATACGTACCTATATTAGAATCATTAGATGACATTACAAATTATAAACTCGATATGTGACCTATTCCTTAAAATAATTATTTTTGTATTTATTTATTTAAAAATAATGGGACATGTATATTTTCTTTATGAGTTCTTAACTATCAGATCTTGTATTGTTATTAGTTATTGTAATAACGTTATGATAAAGACTTATTTAAGCCTAGTCACCTTAAGTGTATTTGTTATTACCTATTTTAAATCATTTTTCTTTAAAATGATATTTATTGTGATAAAAATATAAAGTACTGAAATTGTAATATTGTGTTTAGTGTATAAATAGGTCACCTGAACTACTCGTTTGTAATTTTTTTTTTTTTTGACTGTATCGATGATTTCTAATTGTTCCATAATATTAAATAAAATCCATTGAAAAAATAAATGTTTTGTAGAATAGTTATAGTATAGTATAATACTAAAATACCTAAGCTTTGAACATATTTTATTTAAATGTTTGCTCAAGGTAATATATTTGGCGTATTAAAGACAAAATATAGTAACATAGTGTCATAGTATTTAAACCATTTAATTCATTATTCTACCTATATTAATATTCTGTTTGTGCTTCTAAAATTTAAATTTTATTTAAATTATTTTGAATATTACATTTAAATTGTATTGTTAATTTTTATACTTATTTTTCTATCATACTTCAATGTCATAATATATTCCTTTACAGTTTACAATTATTATAACTTTAATAATCGTGTAGGTATTCATTAATGTCCATAAAAACTTAGAAATGAAAACGTAGTATATAGGAAAAAATTGTTTATTCATCAGAAATTGAACCTTAAGCTATCTTTTTAGTAGACATAATTTGGATAATACTCAGATAACTAATTTAATTATGTTGGTAATTTCAAGATGTGTTGCTTTAAATCATAAAATAAATTAAATAGTAAATAAATAATAATGTATGTACAACTAATTGACAAACAACCCGTTCTCATTACTAATATAATTCAGAAAATGTAACAATATTGTATTATATTTTCAAAATATTATCATAATTCAAATTATGTCAATACTTTACAATTTATTATAATATTGTTTAATAGAAATAGCTAAGCAGTAATAATTATTGTTTTGGTTATCTATCATGCATTAAACTGGATAGTAATTTTGATTAAATTAATTATTCATTTTTGGGATGTTCATACATGTTTTAAATTTTAATTAATTGTATCTCTTATCACATGTATTTTTATAACAGCTAAATAGTTTCATAAAATATGCAATTATAATAAAAAATAAAAATATTAACTTGTAAAATGTTTTTAAATGATTGAGTTATTATCAGTATACAACAATTATAGGTACCTGCGTCTTGTAGGCAATGTTAGGACTTATTATATGAACCTATTCTCATATAGTATTTTTAATTGAAAAAATTTAATTTATGTTATCTTCTGGTGCAATTATAAATATTTTTGCTTTAATATAACCAATTACCAGCTTATCTTGTTTAAAATAATGTGGCATTTATGACTTATAAAATGTCATCAGACTTTTATTATATTAAGACTGCTAGAATACATAAAATATACTAAATAATAATTGTATATCGTGCAAAGTTATATTTCAACTCTTATAATGTTTAGAATCGTCTAGGGTTCTTAGGTTCAAGCCAAAATTATGAAGAGCCTCACTATAAAATAAAATTATACATAATTGTTTTGTTATTAAGACTACTTAGTTTCTTATATCAATGATCGTAGTTTATATACCTATAGCATGGCTCTAACATTGTAACAACCCTGGTAGTCTTCTATTCTTTTTAGGTGCTTTGTTTAATCACATCAATTTAAATATTATTTATTTGATTCAGTTCTATATCTATTTTACAAATATATACTTCTCAAAAGTCAATATTAATTTGCTCCAAAAGTATTTTGTTTTTATTAATTTGTAATGATAGAACTACTAGTTATATTTTATGTATATTTTTTACTCACACAAAATTTAAAAAAAAAATTGTGGTTTTATTGTAATTTCGTTAGTATTTTTATACATTCAGAAAATCATAAGTACAATTTTAATTATTTCATATTTACATATTACTTTGTTATAACTTATAACTATAGCTGTATATAATATTATATTCAAATATTCAATAGCTGTACATTATTTAATTTGCATGATTTACATTATTTACAAAAAATATATAGGTAATATGTACATTATAACAATTTACATATAATATATCACATACAATTTTATTCTACATTATAAAATTTAAGTATACTTCAAAGAATCACTGAGTTTTTTTTTCAAGTACCTAGTTCAACTATTCTCTAGTTCTGTCATAACTTTTTTTAACCACTCTGTGTAATAAGACACACGTGTGTACACACCAGGCCTATTTTTTTTGCCGCATCCATCACCCCACGATACCACACCTGTCAATATAAATTTTCCTGAAAGAGAAAAAAAACTTAGTTAGTCGCGCTATCTTTTTGATTTAAAAATGAACACTTAATCCCCTTACAATTCTATATTTTTCATTTCACCCCTAACCTATATTATTATATTGAACTAAAATTGGGTATTGACTACCACTCCTCGCTTAAATACTTAATTTGATCCTATGAACATACCATTCACTTGACAGGCCAGTGGTCCTCCAGAATCGCCTCCACAAGCGTCTACTCCTCCTTCTAAACTTCCCGCACATAACATACTGTCCAATATGAACTGGTGTCGACCTCCATATACATCTTCATGTCGGCAGGTTTCCAAATCCAGCAGGGGTACTGACGCAGCTTGCAACACTTTGGACAAACTGGTCATATCGTCTTCTAAAAAAATTTTAAACATAGTATATGTTCACATACACAGACGAGACACGCCGTAGAGTCGAAAGGCTGAAAAGCCATCAATATTAATTTTTAATTATATGGTAATTCAGGTAATTGTATTACATGATCGTTTTCAGAAGGATGAGGGGGGGGGGGTTCAAACTATATCCCGGTATTTCTTTAATAATCTCTAGGCCACGCTCGCCAACCCCTACATGTTCTTAACCTTTCAGATGTTGTATCTAAAATGATTTTTATATTTCAATTTATATTCATTTCTCATAAAATTAATTTTTATCGATTTCGCACTTTTTTCGTGATATTTCTTATATTGTTCTATTTTAGTATTTTACGTACATAATAATTGATCGACTTATTCTCGACAGAATGAATCATTTCCAGTTCTTCTAATAATCATTGTTAAATGTGAATTAATCTCAATCTATCTATATTATTAAATATATTATAGGTGTATACAAATTGAAAAAATTATAGTCATTACTCATTTGTAAAAAAAATAAAAACACTTTTTTCAAATATTTTTCGTTTATAAATACCAATTCTATATAAATAACTGCATATTTTTTAAACAGATGATTTGTGTTAATTTTAAATAAACTAGTAAAATATATACTTGGACCCCCTCAAATAATATTATACCACATCGAAATGCAGGATGGATACGAGTAGGTAATGACCATGATGTACTTAGGTATATCAGGAAGACTAGAATAGAACTAGAATTCTATAGTCTTCATGCTTATATATATACACGGCCACACGGGATAAGTTGATCCGGTAAACTGTCAAGTAAAAAATAAAGTTAAGAATGTAAACTTACGTTTTTGTGCTCCCCAGCCGGTTACGATACACCAATCTACATCATCGGGTTTCGTATGGTAATCCGGCAAACATATTGGTTGCACGTGCGAATCAAATTTTACTCCTTTACTGTTCAATGAATTAATTTTTAATATCGCTATGTCATGACTATGTGGTCCATCTGAAATGTTAAATTTGTGAATAGCTGTAGTTAAAAATAGTATGTTCGATCATAAAATCAACCGTAAAATGACACTTAAATGTTTAGCAAAGAACATAATTAGGTTTTAAAGAATATTTACAAATAAGTCCACTGGGGAATCAATATCCCAAAAATATACAAAACTGAAATGTAAAAACGTCAATGTTGAGTGTCGATTGTAGGGACATAAATTAAAAACTACTGAAATATTTGGGCTCTAATTGGGAACCTATAGGTACACATTTTTTCCCGAAAATAATTTTTTTGATCGGAGAATAAATGATAAAAACTTGATCAAAAAGATTTATAAATGTTTAATTATTAAGTCCTGAAAGTAAACCTAAATACCAGTTAACAAACAATACTATTATGGTCTATTTTATAATAAACAGGTATTATACCAATTATTTATTTCCATTATAAATATTATATCTATTTATTCAGTCTTAAAATAGTACCTAGTACCTACCTTTTCTAAATTCAGGATGTACTAATGCCTTTTGTACTCTATATGTTTTTTCATGTTTATCGTTTTTTGCTAAATTATGTTTACCAACAATAATACGCAGTTGGGATTTTTTAAAGTCTTTCAAGCAATGGGCGGCCGTTAAGGCTATAGTCTCGGAAATTAATGCTCCTCCGCAGTGATGTTCCCATCCATCTTTGTATGCTTGTAATTCTACCTGTATAACAATGGTTATATGAAATCAAAAATCATATAGTCACTAAATAGATGCGAAGTAGGTATATATAATGACGAGTGATGACAATCAATAATTGCAGAATAATAGTCGTTCAATTAAAGACATGCTTACTTTTTCTCTTTAAAAATCGTAATTGACAATTGTCGTTTGTTTGGTAGATAGGAATTTTATATATGTATACACGATGTAATGCTAATAATTATTGCCTATTGTAATTTTGAGTGATGATAAATCAAAAAACGTATTGATATTTTAATATTTTACTGTGGGTAATTTAGGTATATGAATATTTATTTGATATTTAATAGGTAGGTATCTTATGCTCTTGAAGTACTATAGCTTATAGGCACTCCTATCACATAAGATGAACTAAATTTTATAATATTTTTACTTATTATATTATACCTATAGGTACTGTATAATTATTCTTTAAAATCATAAAAATGAAAAGGATATCCTACTATATCTACGTACATAGAATAACAAGGTATAGCTAACCTAAAATTAAATTCTGGTTTTATCGTTTCCCTTTTCTAAGAATAATTTTTTATTTTGTCATTCTTATGTCAGTAAGTTTTTTTTCAAAAAGTAAGTTAGATGTTTATCAAGATGAGTGTCACTAATGAGCGACTCTTTAAATGACCCCTTTATATGTCTACTCCTACTTTTAGACCTTAGTATATGAGCTTATTGTGCATTTTATGTATAGATTGTTAATACAATTACAAAAAAATTACAATTGAAAAGAATACCGATATACTTAAGAGCTGGCTACTATCAGGTTCAATTAATTGGTGACCATTATTTTTATTCAGAAAACATGCCTATAGCCTAGATACACTTATTATGCAGTTAGGTATGCATTAAATATAATATGATGAAAGTTAATAAAAAGGTAACAGTAGTCAGTTATACACCAATATAATATATTAGATATTATCTACCGTATATAAAATTTATACCGTATAAATACGTTTTAATGTCCACGTACATGCGACGCCTTTGCAGAATTTACATGATATAATATGCATATCGCATAATATATCAGTTGATATTTTTATTTTTATAAATGGGTCATAGGGTTTAACCTATTATTGGTGCATTAAAAAGCTCTTGCTCTAATTGCGAAACACACGACACGATAAATATTTAAATTAGTGTAATTTATTTTGGTATTGCCTATACCTTACTAATTACAAGAACTTGATTAAAAAAGTTATAAATTAGAATATACGGGCGAGTATTTCATAATATACGATTCATGTGTACTTACCTATCCACGGCGACTACCTATTATCATAAATTTAGGTAGGTCGTAGGTAAATTGTAAATAAAACCAGTCGTATATTTCTTATTACCTGCCAAGGATATGCTCCGTATGGAGTAGTCGAGCCTCCAATGATTTTGGTCTGCGGCCATCTCCTTTGATTCAACTGATGAGATATTACTCTAGTACCGCAAGCGGCGTGCTGCAGATTATCTGGAAAATCAAAATAAAATCGTGTACAAAAACAGTTTTAACTTTTCAGTAAACCAATTTCGAATATATAGTGCAACAATAAATGAAAAACAAGCGCAGATTTCGCTCGCTCGTTCGACTCTTATATAATAGGTATATATTCAGCCACTCCACGTGCGCTTTGTCCCCCAAAACAAAACGCACATAAAAAAGCTATAATATATCATATACATACAACTGCGGTCGAACGTCTTATATTAATATATTATATAATGTAATATTATACTAGTATACTGCTACTTAATTGAAGTGATGAATACTAAGTTAATGAATAATATGGTTTGAACTTTGAACGCTGCGCCTCGACGGTTTATATTAGGCGTACCTAATATATATTATAAAATAGCGAATAGTAATATATGTATATAGAGTGTATCTGGATGAATTGACTATTTAAATGAGCAATACTGTTAAATCTTCCAGATACACGCCTTATATATTATTATGGGCATATTTCGTCCGATCACTATAATGTCAGTGAGTTTGTCGTAACGCGAATATAAAAATGTAGGTACATTTGCACGTGCGATTTCGGTAAAACGATGTAAATATTTTTTACTAAAGACCGAAATCGGACGGTCTCTCCGGCACTCCTCGCGTAGTGTAGTAGCTTGTATCGACTATCGACTGGGACTGTCACTATAGAAGTGACGCTGGTGAGTGGCCGACTGCTGTAGGGTAGGCACTATAGGTTCATATATATATATACACACAGGACTCCACGCTGTAATAAATATACACAGACGTCGATGACTATAAAATATTAATATTGAGCAACGCCCCCACCCCTCCTTGAACATTATATTATTAAATGATATTGTTTTATTTATGACGTAAGGGTCCTCTAATGGACAAAACGTGTCGTATATACCTGCATGACTGCATAACCGCCCGCTAAGAATATTGGCACCGGTTGCGATATAGATATTTATAATACACCATTTTCATTTCACCGGCCCACATGCCGAGCGCGCATTGATGATTTGATTATTGAAAACATTTTTTTTTTTTTTAATCTACCTGACGACCTCGTCTCTTACCTACAGTTTACACATATCGTATTATATCAGCGTCCTTGATAGCAAAACGGTTTTTTTTGCAGCTGCACCAGGAACCACGTGGGGGGCGATGGACGAGCCTGCAGATCTATCGTCGTCGTGTACGCTGTCTGAATTGGTGGACGTCGATGTCTCTGCCATCAGTCACGAACGACTCAAAGACCTTACGGGCGAAGTCTTGAACACGGTGCTGGACAAAGACAGCGTGTTGGGAGACCTGCCGAACAACGTGACGTTGGGAGAAGTCGATTTACAAATCGCGATTGAACACGGTAGAGCGATAACCGTATACCTAGAACGCTTTGATGGCATTGTCATCCCAATTGTAGTCAGTATAACATATTTAAACGCCCCGAATTTTCCGGCAGTTAATTGTGAATAGGTAATAAGAATGTCATGTATAATATATTATAATTTGTCTTTGTATTTTTTAGGTACAGAAGAATGGAGCAAAAGTGGCTGACTTGAAAAAGAGCATAGAAAGAAAAATGACATTACATTTAAAAAGAGCTGGCGAGAGATCAACCATCAGCTGGAGAAGAATATGGAAAACTTATTGGTTAAGTTGTAATGGGAAAAAAATTAAGTGTAATTATGATTCCATATCCAAGTACATGGAAAACAACTCAAAACTTATGTTTGTAAAACGATTTAGAGAAAAAAACATTCACGATCAATAACTTAAAAATTAATATTTAATATTACAATAATTTATAAATAAAAAAAAAATGTAACTACATAATTATTATATTGATGATTGTTAACTGTTAAGGAGTATAATATATTAAATAGATTAATTGTCTGATGATACTGAAGATGATGAAGAATGTGATGTTTGTGAACTGTTATCATTGTCCTCACCATCTTCTGAGGACTCTTTACCAACCAATTTATAGTATTCAGCCATAGTAATTTTTTTAGGTAAAACCTCTGAAACACAAAATAGGTAACTAGGTAAGTATGTGTATATATATAAGGTGATATATTTAATGTAAGACACTCATTATTCAAAAACTATTGTTTTTGAAAATATTTTTTACATGGTATCAAATCATTACAAAACAATGTTATTAAAATAAATATATTTTTAAATACCTATTTTTTATCTTTATAATTTTTTTATTTTGTTGAAAAACATTCAAGATGAAGTTTTAATTTCATCTTCAAAAGCAGAATATTTTTATGAGTATTTCGATACATCAAAATCAAATGATGGGTAGTTAATGAGTTATAACTTATAAGTATTTAAGTTCAGATGAGTGGAGTAGTGGACTAACATTTCGCGGGATAGCCGCGTTCCAGTCCGCTCATCTAGTCATCTAATTACTTATAACACATAAGCTACTCGCAGTAAATTCAATTTTTATGTATCAAAATACTATATAGAAAAATATTCTGCTTTTGAAATTAAAACTTGATGTTGTCATTTAAAAAATTATTGAAACTTAAAAAAATGTTAGAAAAAAAATTTTGATTTTTAATGACTGGAAAACTATTTCCAGTCATTTATACATTTTTATACATTTTTTTTTTCAAAAACATTTAATTTACTTTTTGAAATAATTAGTATCCAATGATAAAAGAATCACATATTCACATCGTTTAATTGTTTAATGCACATTATGCAGTATGCCCATGATTCAAAATGTCAACATTTTATCACACCAAATTCAAAAACCAAATTTCATTGCATATACCATATTGTTCATAAATTCATCTTATATGCATAACTAACGTGAAATAAATCAAAAAATTTAATTTATTGGATTTTTGTGCATTATTTGTATTTTGTTTTATCTCTCTTTCCATACAAAACAGCAAATTTGTGTCATCAAATTTTAATATTAGAGTGAATAGGCTGTGTTGGAATGTTGATTTTTTAAGATATAATATGAGCATTTTAATTTTTAATATTTTACATATTCATACCTAACCTGCATAAAATTAATTTCTTAAAAAAAAAACTAGAACACGCTCAACATTGACATCATGAACATTTCCCAGGTCTACCCGTCGATAAATATGTGCTCACATTGATGATACATAATTTTGACTGGTGATGAGATAACGTTTTGAATTATATTGTAGGCGATTAGGCACTATCTTAAGAAACTAACAATATAATTGGTTTTTATTTTTTGTGCTGGTATATTTTTTTTTCCCTGAAATAGTGGACCGGACATATTTTTGGCTTGGCAACATGGGCTATGCTTTGATAATTGTAGCTGAGCTCAATGTGTTAACTAAGGGCCAGTATTACAATCATCGGTATGCTTCGATTACGCTTAACCGACTGATAACAGATTTTATGACTGAATTCGGCCGGTTAAATTTAACAGGAGATGGTAATACTGGCCCTTAAAGTTTGATATTAGGTCAATTCACTCGAACATTAAAGCCTACCACACAATATAAGTTCTATTGAATAAAAAAAAATATTTGATTTTTGTGAACCAAAATTAAGTTTATGTGTGAGGCACTCTATAACAATGTATAAGGGTTGAGAAATGAAGCAAAGAACTCCCAATTGAAGTCTCAATGAAAATGTGAAAAATTTGGTCAATAAGCCCCATACAAAAGTACATCCATTTTTTCATATTATATAGTAGATAAAATCAACTATTAAGCATAAAATATATTAAATATAATGCATATAATCACTTTATTTTGTATAAGGGTTGAGAAATGAAGCAAAGAACTCCCAATTGAAGTCCCAATGAAAATGTGAAAAATTTGGTCAATAAGCTCCATACAAAAGTACATCCATTTTTTCATATTATATAGTAGATAAAATCAACTATTAAGCATAAAATATATTAAATATAATGCATATAATCACTTTATTTTGCATATTTGCATCATAAATGACATTTTTTTTTAAGCATATAATTCCAAGTTCTACAAGTAATAATAATTTATGTTAGGTAACTATGACAAATCTAGTTTCAATTTTGATAAAAATCCCAATTGGGATAATCCAAATATTCCTATCTTTGGGACCTAAAATCCAACATTATGAAGAATTATTAAATTAATTATAAAGTTATAAATCATACACAGAAGAAAACATACCTCTAAGGAAATACATATTTTCATTTTCTTCAACAGCTCTGGCAAGATCGTTATATTCTAAATGTCTGAAGTGTCTTTGTCCTTTGAGAGCATCCTGTGCCAGTTTTTGAATAAATAGTTCCTAAAATACAATTAAAAATTGATTTAACATAAATAAATTAGTTTTTATATAGAGATAAGATGAAATCAAAAGAAATTGGACACCTATAAGTACTGAGTTCTCCAAGAGAACGCAACTCACTCGCGCATTACTCACCATCTCGGGTCTACATCCCCCACCACGAGGCTACTATTTACATATACATACTACTAAGGTTGCGGCTGTAGCGTCGTCGTAGGCAGAGCGCGAAGCTCTCGCGCTGGAATAGTAGTAGGAATGTCTAATAGTGAATGAGTTTTGGGTGCCACCCAGTTGCATTCTTTCAGCAAAGGCGGTATATTAGTATTTAGAATTAATGCTTCTATCTGAGAGTAACATAATTTTGAAATCATACCTAAGGTACCTAAGTACCTAACCCAACTTGGGATAATGCCAAAATATTTCCAAAAAATTAAATCTAAATCAATTTCAAACTATAATAACATAGCCTTCCAGGATTTCTAATTCAGCCCCTTATGTGTCTCATAATACTATACAATATGATATTAAACTACATCCATGTATGAATAAGCAAAAACATTGAAACAAGTCTAGTTTATTCTCTATTTGCCGTGTAAAACCACCTTGGGTTGGCCTTGGTATTAAACAAAGTTGTTAAAAAGCACATAATGTTACAACTCGTTTGCTGTGCTGCACTCAAACAAAAAAAAATCGAAAATATCCCTCGACTTGCTATGCAACACCACCTCAAGTAGGCCACAGGGTAAGTTATGTGGTAGTATGAAATACATAGGTTTTCCCAAATAAATAATTTAAAAATTTGTTATCAGAGCGGCATTATAGTAGTGTTGCGCGCATGCGTATAAACGTAAAATCGTAAACTTTGGAAGGCTATAACTTCCAAAATAATCATTTCTCAAATTTATTTTTACACCATCGTTTTAAACTCGTTGAAATACATAGGGTTTTGAAAAAAAAAATCGAAAAATTTGCCTGGGCACCAAACTAGACTTATGCCAAAATATTTTACAAACAATTTCATAAATGACTTTCTACTCTAATCCAAGACTTCTCTATGAAAACATCCCTAGGAAATCAACCAAGGCGACTTATGTGGAACTAGTATGGTGATCTATTAAATTAATAACATACAAATAAAAAATAAATGTAAATCATTTTAAATTTAATTGTTTAAAATGTTATCTGGCTTTTTTCAAAATAGTTTTTTTTTCTGTTTTCATATACTATGCATTGAGATGCAGATTGTATATTTTTTATTAAAATTAAAATTAAATACTTCTACTGGAGTATTAATATCAAAATTCAATAGTACGTATACTGCTTGGACGATGGAAAATGTAAAATTAAATGAACATATAAACATACCTATCTAACTTGGAAATAATATACAGTATCTATACACAATATACCATTATAATTTATAACACTAATACAATAATTAATTATAACTATACTAACATTCTAGTACCCATTTTAATCCTTTTAAATAAACTCACTATGAAATTACAGTGAACTTCAATAGATAATGTAATTGACAAAAATGTAACCAAGGAAAACAGTTATTACATGTTTGATGTTAAGCAGATTGCAGATACTACTATTTAAATTACAATAATATAAATTAAAAAATTACACGGCTTTATAGAAGTGTTGTTCATAAAAGTTAACAAGTAATAGAATAAATTATATTATTGAAACATTAATAAAAAAAAAAAGTATGATTCTATTGTTACCGTTGCTTTAGTGACAACATGCAATGATGGTAATCCAATGTTTTCAATATCTGGTGTACTTTTCATGATGGTACGTACTCTTGATATGGGTAAATGCATATCTTTAGATTTTGGAGTTTTTGATTTGTCTTTATTTGGATCATTTTGGTCACTACTAGTACTGGAATCTAAAATCAAATAAGTATTTAATGCAAAAAATAAAATATTTTAAAAATACAAAATTAAAACTTACTGTTAAATGCTGACATAATTATTGTTGTAAGCCAACTTTGGTACTCAGACAGTCAGAACTAGTAAATTATCAAAATGAGCATGAATTTTGATAAACAAGTTTTTTGGAAACACTCAAGAAATAACAACTCTAAACTTGTATAGTTGTATAGTATATTAAGTATTATTTATTTATGTAGGTTAACTTAAAAGTCTTATATGAGATATAATGGCTATGGACTATGGAGTACAAACTATAATATAAAACATTCAGTATTGTAATTATAACCACATTTTATTTATTTCATCCAAACATTCATGCTTTGTCTGTTTACAATTTACATTGATAATAACGGTCGTCCGATAACAAAATAATATAAAATAATAATATCACAGAATAACCGCGATAACACCGAAAATGGTTCATTGATAGCCACGGCCTAGATCTTCTTCAAGATCTTCAAGATCTGAAGACCATGTTTTCACGTAATCTTTTATCTACGTTGGTGTTATCAACGCCCGTTCGGCGCTTAGCCACAGCAGTCAGCAGTCAGTGCTTCGTGTATCTTTTTTAGCTTATATTATAGTATTATACCCATAGACTTATAAATATTTAATTATGTATTATACTCGTTGTCTCGTTAGTACTTAGAAATTTATAAGTTTAGTACAGTATAATGTTGATCGCAAATTGGTGAAATAATTTTATTAATTTTTATTTCTAATAACCAGTAATTCGTTTATTGTCTTATAACAATTCAAAATTAAAAAAAAAAAAATATTTGTTTGAAAAGTTTGAAGCAAATTTAATATTATACAGGTGGGCATCACGTCAACGTTTGCCACTCCGTGATCTGATTTGTATTTACTTACACAATGATTTCAATATTGGATCAGTTTGAGCAGGGAGTTGAAAGCACATTTAAAAGTGCTCCTACGTCCAAGCAATTGGTAAATAATTTCCTCATGTTAAACCTCCTATTCTTAAGCCGGGTTTTATAAACACACTAAACATTTATTGAATCAAAAGTAACCATTGAGCAGATTCATTGGCGTGCGCAGACCTGAATTTCGGGGGGTGCCTACAATATATTTGGGCCCTTTTTTAACAAGACATGTAAATATTAATTAAATTCTAGAACCAAGTTAAATATATATTCCCTTGGATCAAATAACTATTTCCTAAGATACCTAATTGCAATTTTTATTAACTTATTTATTATTTGTACTTGTTTAGTCAATAACATCTATACCTGTTATAATCATAATAAGTTATTCCACATAAGTTTAAAATATTTTATGTTTTATTATTTTTATATTACAAAGCATGATTTATTTTTTACCACATATTTTAGAAAAAATTAAATTCTGTACGTCAGTTGAAATACAGGTCCCTTATGCTCTGGAACTTATACATTTTAGAGCCCCGATTACAAAATATCGGGGGGGTGTCCGACACTCCCAGCATCCGTCATGTGCACGCCTATCGCCTATGGAGCTATTAGTTCCTTAAACATGATTTAGTCCATTAAATTGTATGTAACATTTAAATTAATTAATTGTTCAAGCAATCCAGCATTAAACTGTATCTAACCTAACTAAACAAATCTTTGATTACAATCCAATATTGTAGCTCGATGAAAGTTTTGATAGAGACGAAGATCTCGGAGGAGTACCCATACTGTCTAAGAAGAAAGTTAATTTCTCTCCAAGCGATAAGATCACTCAATTGCTGGTAAGCAATGAATATGTGGTATTAGTCATGGTCAATAATGTGTTGCTGCGAATAAACTTAAAACAGGACAATATTGAAGGTGAGATTGATTGGGCCACAATTGAAAAATATGCAATTAAGCTAAATACTCCAAGTCTTGAGTACTATTATAAATGTGTACACTCACACGGTTGAAATGTATTATTTTGTAACAATTGCTAAAATAACTTGTCTTGTATGCTTTTAGAAATCGATACATTGAAAACTTCATCTCTAAAAGTGAAGCAATTGTTCTTAGATCCCTTCGGAGAACATTTACTAATTTCATGTGGTAACATAACAAGTTCTCAGCTTTTTTATGCAACTAAACAACTGTCGAAACTCAAACCTGTAAGGGATAAAATGAAATGAATAATTAATAAATAAATAATAAATAATTTAGAATTGCCTTGTTTTTTCTTATTTGTTCTAGATAATAAACTATTGTTCAATTTTTATAGGTAGGCAAATATCAGGGTTCAGAAATAACATCTGTGGCTTGGAACTGTGATTGTAGGGTGAAATCTACTTCCAGCACGACTGGCCCCATATTGCTTGGAAATTCATCTGGTGCGATAATCGAAACACAACTAGGAACCGAGTTTGATAGGTTTTTCCAAGGCAGCGTAGTTCAATATTGGAAAGAGGTTTGTAATACTAATATTTTGCCAACACAATTAATTTTATGAATTGCATATTATAGGTGTTTGATATAAGTAAAGGACAACCTATTCCTATAATTGGCCTCCAATATTATCGAGTTGGAAAATCAGATCTATTTTATATATTAGCAATTACACCTACAAAGCTGTATCAATTTGTCGATTTCATATTTAATAAAGATGAAAGACCAATGTTACAACAAATCTTCAACAATTATTTGACTATTCCAGGCTAGTATAATATTGTACCTATATAATTAAAGAATAATGGATTAATTAAGTACAATACATTATTGAAAAGTATCTACTGGGTGGGTATCTACTGTATTATCAGTTATTCTGTGACTATAAGAAAATAGAAAAACATAGTGGCCCACTACAGTTGATCATTCAAGTGGTATTTAAATCTAGTGTATTTAGTTCAATCTTAAAATAAGGAAATTATGTGTATATTTTAATAATTGTTTTTCTGTTTTACAGAACGTTTTTATGAAGTCCCGACTGTTGTAAAACATGGCAAATTACATTTTTATTTCTTAAATAATGATTTTACAGTTCCAAAATATTTTGGATTTCTCACCGAGTTAGGAGTATTTGTTGCTGAAGTAAACAACTATTTTTCCTAAATCAATAGAGTGGAGTTTAATTCCACTTCAAAACATTTGTTACAGGTAGATATAAACAAAGATGAGAAAACAATATTTAGCTCACATGAACTCATTGAGTATAGTCGGCTGTACGGAAGAGATGATGATGATTTCACTGTACCATTATCAATGACATTTACGCGTTATCATGTATTGTTGTTGTTTCCAGAGAGAGTTATTGCTGTTTCTTTAGTAGCCCCTGCAGATCGCAATGCATCTCAAGTGATGGATGAAGATTATTGTTCCGACGTAAATGGTTAGTTATTTTTGATTTTATTCATTGATACAATTAAATATGTTCTTTAGAGCCATGGTAGACTGTTGAATATAACTAAAGATCTGATGACTGGAACAATTTGGTTGTATGCAGAGCGTGCTGTTTTTAGATACAAAATGATTAAAGAAGATCGCCATGTTTGGAAAGTATGATTGAGTTCATAAAACAATTATATTATTTTCTAGAATTTTAAAATATTAACTTCAGAATTTTTGGTTAGGTCTATCTGGATAAAGGAATGTTTGAAGAAGCAAAAGAAATATGCATTAGCAATCCTCACAGGATGAATCAAGTGTTAGTTAGACAAGCGGAGCATTTTTTCAATTCAAAACAGTAATTAATCAATTGCTTACCTATATAAATACTGCGAACATATATCATTAAAACACAAATACAGTTAAAAGTCATTAATTATTATATCAATTGTTTTGTAGGTATGAGAACAGTGCACTGATATATGCCAATTTAAATGTATCATTTGAAGAAATTGTATTAAAATTTTTACATTTAAATGAAAAAAAACCCATAAAACTATTCCTTATGAAAGTATGATATCTAGTTTATATTTATAAATGTATATTAATATTAAAAGATTATTTCTTTGGATTTGCTTGCAGAAATTGGATAGTTTAAAGTCACATGATTATACAAAAATCACAATGGTAACATTGTGGTTGATTGAGTTGTTTTCTAATGAATTAGCTGTACTTAGAAACTATAAACAAGGAAAATCACAAGAATATACTATGCTGCAAGAATCATTTCAGCATTTTTTATCTAGATCCATTATTCAAGTAAAGATCTACTTATTAATTAATAACTTTATGCAGTAGATGCCAATTACAATACTCTTTGGTACCAGCACAAAAGCTGCTATCTTACTTATACATATTATTTATTATTGTAAAAAATTTGGTACTTTTTACCATTTAGGCTCATACTCGTATATTATACTGTTTATTAAAATTAGTGCCTTAGTGATGAGAAATATGATAGTGATTGCAAACATGTAGCTGAATAATTCTCATGACGCCAAATGGCGTCAGTATGCATTCAATGTGTTAAAATTTTTAAGTTCAGTTCGCCACGGGTCTAAACTGTTCTGGATGACTTTCAGTTTTATAAGCGACTAGACTGTATATTGTGAGTCTAGTAGGCTACGCTTCCACTGTGTTTATTGTTTTAGATTAATCGGAGCAAATTAATGTATTGTAATTTTAAAGATGTGTTGTTATTTTTTGTATCTGTCATAAACATTTGGGGTAGTAGAAATGCAAAGATTTTCGACATCAGCATCTATTCTTATAGTAAAGTGAATCTAGTTTGTACTTTTGAGAGGTAAAAAACTAAAAATGCATAAAAGTTTTTGTTTTTATAGTTAGCATTAAAAATTTAAATAGAGGATTAACATTCAACTGTTTACCTTTTTTCATGAGAGTTCTTTTTTATTTTAAAATTTTTACAATATGCATTTTCACTGGTAAATTATTGAATTTTCATCTATCAATTTTTTAGTTAAAAATGCAAACAATTTTTTCTTTCATAGCTAACATTAGAAATTTGAATAGAGGATTAACATCCCATAAAAGTTTCTACCTTTATAAAAAAAAAAAAGTTGGCCAGATAGTTACATCAATAACTACAAAACTACAATGACATGCTCGACAACTACTGTATAGCAGAACGCTACCCACTTGTCCACCTGTTTTATGTTTTTAATTATTATTACTAGCTTATTATTTTTAGGATTGCATACGTAAAAATTGGGAAAGCATATATGACATATTGGCTAGCCATGGTGATGTGAATTTTATGATTTGGTTGGCACTTGAAAATCAAGATTTTAAGCGTGTTATTCAACATTATTTAAATGAAGAAAATATTGCTGAGGGTAAATAAAATTGGATTTTTCTAGGATTTAGAGCTAGTAATATTGATATTATGATTATACACTTGTAGCATTAACATTGTTGGACAATCATCCGTTCAGTGAATTGTTTTACACGTTTTCCTCTGATCTTGTTGAAAAAGCCCCGGCACAAACGGTTTCTATTTTGATAAAACAAGGACAAAAGTTAGACCCTTTAAAAGTAATCAATACATTGATAACTCCAAATCCAAGTGAAAGACTAGTGAGCATAAAACCAAGTATTGCATTTATTTGTATAGAAATCAGTACTTATAATTATATTGCACATATATTATTCACAGGCTTTGGAAATAATCAGATACTTGGAGTACAGTATTCATTGCTTGAACTGTCATGTGGAATCGGTACACAACTATTTGATATCACTCTACATCAAACACAATAGAGACAAACTTATGAATTACTTAAAGCTACAAGGTCGAGAGATAACAGCTGTGAGCTACAACCCGGAATTTGCTCTGCGATTGTGTCGTGAACACCAGTTAGGAGAAGCGTGCGTACAATTGTCCATTGTCTTAGGTCTATGGGAAGCTGCAGTGGATCTAGCATTGACAGTCAGTGTTGACTTGGCCAAAACCACAGCTTCGTTGCCCAATAACAACATGGAATTATCAAAAAAACTTTGGCTAAAGATCGGTGAGTTACACTTTAATATACTTATTGACATAATAATAACTTGGTGGCTCATTATTTTTACCTCAGCACAATATGTAGTGAAACAAAATAATGACATAGAACAAGCTATGCGTTTCTTGGAGGAGTGCAAGTTTATAAAAATTGAAGATATCTTACCGTTTTTCCCCGATTTTGTAACAATTGATCATTTTAAAGATGCTGTGTGTTCATCTCTTGAAGTGAGATAATGTGATAATTATTAAAGTTTGTATTGGGTTCATAATAAAAATAATTGTATTTTCATTAATTTTGTTAGGAGTACAATAAGGATATACAAAGTCTAAAGGAAGAAATGGAAGATGCTACCAAATCAGCTGAAGTAATTAGATCTGAAATTTTGTCATTCAGAAATGGATACATGTTAATCCAACCATCAAATGAGTGTAGCAGTTGTCAAGAACAATTAGTGACCAAAGCATTCTATACGTTCCCTTGCTCACATTGTTTTCACGCAGAATGCCTGATTAAGGAAATGCAACCATATGTCGACCCCAGTACAATAACGACTATTAAAGATTTACAGGTATGTAGCTGAGGAATAGATGGTTTTTTTTTTTAAAAAAAATTAGTTAAAATATTATTTTTTTAGAACCAGCTCAGCATCTTGTATCAAAACAACAAAGACATAACACAGTCATTGGAAGCAATAAGTCGTCGCGATAAAGTCAAAGAATCCTTAGATAAATTATTGGCGGCTGAATGTTTTTTCTGTGGCGAAATTATGATAAGGTACAAAATATGCATTTCTACAAAAATGGACAAAATTAAATTATTATTAAATAAACATGACATAATTGTACTATTATCATTTTAGTCTTATCGATAAGCCTTTCATAGAAGATGCCGATTTCGAAAATATAAAGCAAGAATGGGAATGAAATAATCCATACAATATTATTTACTATTATAGTGTAACTTGTAATTTATAACCATATGAACATACCTATAATATTATTGTTTTAATTTTTCTTCGTACCAATTAGTAAAATTAAATGTTAATTTAAATAATGTGTTGTATTCTTTTAGTTTGTATTTTCTGCATCGATCACATATTATATATGCTCAGTAAAATTAAACAATGTATTAATGCCTATAAATACATAATGATCTCAAAGGATTGTTAAAGTTGTTGTTTAAAATAATTATCGTTTTGAGAATTTTATTATTACAAACCAATTATCTTATGTATTACATTACCTATTATATAACAACTTTTAACCATTGATAAATGTAAATATAAAATATTTAGTAAAATATACATTGCAGTTGTTGATGTCCATGAAGTTTACTGCCCTACATTGTCCGCCTGAATTCATATTTGGTCGTTGTTCAGTATGAGTCATTTATAATTTTTTTTTTTTATTAGACAAAACTATCCGCGGCATCGGAGGCCATTGGACGTATTAGATAAATTTAAAAAAGGAAAAAAAAAATTATAGTTTACAATTATGTTTGTGCATTAAATATAAATATATAAATATAAGTAATATAATATAAGTAATTGTAAGCACAAAATCTCCTTTATTATTATTTTTATTCATTAATGATATTTCATAAATTTCAAAACATTCAAAAATATTGCTTCTCACAGTCCACAGATGATGTTAAAACGTTTATAACATTAATAAATAAATAATGCCTTAAAGCTACCTTAAATCAGCCCTACAAGTCCGATTCTATTGTTATGAATAGCTACCCTCATTTGGTCTCCTAATTCCATAAATCTTACTAAAAACTTGGAATCTATCCAAAACTTTTTCATTCAAATTAAAGTAGAAAGACAGCCTCACACTGGATATGATGAAGTTCTAAGTTTTTTAATGACTTCCTTAAAAAATATCTAAATGTCTAAAATTTCTAATGTTTTATAGCTAATAAAATGAAAAACTTTTATGAATTTCTAACTGAAATAGTTTGAAAATTTTCGACTATATACTTATACTTTGCATATAAAAAATAAACATTCCTATGTATCTTTAATATTTTTGTTCTTACATTACCTAATGAAACTGATATGGAACCTTATATTAAATTTCCAAGCTAGTGAAAAAGTTTTTATCTAGAATAATTTTAAAACAATTTACAAATTTTTAAAAATTTCTCAATGCTATAACTAGTTATAACTAGCTCTGAGTCAAAATATTTTGAAATTGTTACCATTCATTAAAAATTCTAATTAAATATTTCAAAGGACTACAGTTATTATATTTTGAGTAAAATCAATTTTTTTAAAAATTGGCTTTGCATAATTGCATAAGAATTATAACTTCTTTATTTAATTTTTATTGGTTTTTCTTGAAACTTTCTAAATCTATTTGGAATTTAGATCTCCCAAAAGTACAAACTAGATTTACTTTTCTATCAGAAAAGATGCAGATCTCGAAAATCGGAGCATTTTACTAGGTATCTAAAATTATGTTGCTGACAGAACACAAAAAAAAACACACATCATTGTAAGATTAATAGTACATTCTTTCGCTCTGCTTAGTACCTATAATTGAAAATTGAAAATGACCACTAACAGCTAAAAATAGGTCAAAATATTGACTATTTATGATATTTTATCATATATGGAAAATGGTAAAATGAACCTTTGGTAAACATTTTAAGTATTGTATCCACGCCATCTACGGTTAATCATTTTTGAATTTAAAAAAAATAGATTGATGAGAAATCGTTAATTAATGTTAACCAATACTGGTGAATATTGCAGCACTACAAGAGGTGAGGTGGACTGGTACAGTGCATCGCTTAGATTAGAAAATTAATTTTATAAATTCATCATATTATGTTATATACAATAGTGTATGTTTATGTAAATGTAATTTTAAGTATATAACTGTTCTATGGAAGGTAACAATTACCTTTATAATATTATTACCAATGAAAATTTTGTTCTCTATTTTAAGATGGTGTACACAAAATTAATCACACTATTCTTCTTGTGGACATTTATTCCGTGTTTTATACTCTCGATCTTGGTATACCAATATATATATATTGTGCAATCTGAAATTTTTAACTAATCTTCAAAACATTCCTTGATTTTCATAACTTAAAACTTTTTTTGACACCAATGGAAATTAATCAATATGGATTTCAAGGTATTTCTTCAGTAGTAATAATGTAAGTAATAATCTAAGTTGTAACTTGTAGTAAATGTAAATATAAAAGTGATGTCAGTTTGCAATATTATTTTACATGTAATTAATGAGGTCTCTATATGGCAGTAGCCAGTAGGATTGGTAAGCAAATAAGAAATAGATAAAGTAATAGGAAACTAAAATATATTTTGTATCAATTATTATATACTATATTAGAATTTAGAAATATTCATAAAATAGTTGTTAGTACTTAGTTAACTTTTGGAAAGATAATGTTCAAACTCTAAAAGGTCTGAAAAATATGATATTAATAAGTTTAAAGCCATTAAAATTGGGTTTTGCATTTGAAAGGGGAGTTAGTTTTTCAAACTATCAACAAATCCAAATAAAGGTTTTTATAATAATTGCAAAATTTATTTTTAATTCTATATTTTGTAGCACTATAATAAATGTTTATGATTTGATATCAATATTGAACTATCAGTTAATTATTTATAAATTATAATCGATTTACAGTTTTGATGATCAGAAATAGTGCAATATATTTGAGATTTATGGATACCTATTGTCTTGTGGGGATGGCCACATTCAAATTATATAAAAAAAAATTAAATAAAGATAAAAATTAAATACATAATAATTATTCGTTATGTACTCAATTTTCTGTGGCAAACACCAATTACAAAAACTAATAATATACGTAATGATAGATATATAATAAATATAATAGCAGCTTATAGATATCGTCCAACTATGATATCAGCTAAGGTAGGTAGTCGCAATAACGGAGGTAGTCTTGGGTGGTAGTCGCGATTATAGCCGTAGCCTTGTATAACAGTAAAATTATAATTTTGGTAGTGTTAGATGACAGGATTGTGATGTTGACAAAAAACAGGGTAGTCTCATGTAACAGGAAAGTACCATTTTAAATAAATATGAATAGAAAACTATAGGTTACTATACGTCGAGCCTTCAATATTGAATCATCAAATCAATTTAAAAAAAGTAATATGGGATCAATATTTTTATATTAACATCATTAATACAATATTTGGCTTAGGACTATAAAATTGAAAATAAAGATTGCTGTTTTATAAAAATTATGATTTTTTTTTTATTTTAAGGTTATTGTAATAAAACAGAAAACAATTTTCATTTTTAATTGTAAAAATGTACTTAAAAGTTAAAATAATAAAAAAAAAAAAACACAAACTTTGATGTAAAAAATTAGTGTAGTATGTTTAATGGGTCATCTGATGTATTATAACCTCATTGGTTTAAGATTTTTAATAAAATCTATGTATTGTACAAATAAGATTAATCACTGCTTGAAAAAATTAAAATTTAAAGAGTGCTCTAAAAGTATTTTAATTATTTAATCATTGGCAATGTGTAAAAAGCATATTAAATAACACTTAACATATTTGAATATGTTAAATATTTATTTTATTTTTACCATGACAAACTTATTACACTTACATTTTAAAAAATAAATAAATAAACGCAATAGCGATAAAAAAAAAAGGAAATAAAAAAAATACAAGACACTATAAACTACTTGGTTTTTAGTGTTTTTTCCTTTTGGCAATAAATTAAAAATTAATAATGATAACTTAACTTATAATTAATTAATATGATTAGAAATTCGACAAAAACAGCGATATTCTTTTGACTGCAATATTTTTTAATATTTTTTCCTTATTTCCTTAATAGTTATCGAACAACGATAATTTTAAGACCTTATCTTTACGTAAGACCTAAAGTTGTAATATTTTATAATTATAATTTATAACCATAGTAAAAGTAACTATATGATACAGTGTGTGACATCAAACTGTTGCCGAAAAAAAAAAATTATAATTATAATTGTAAATTATGTAATTTCTATTTTATATTTACATAATAATATTAGATGGTAAGATGTAATCCTATTGATAATTTTTTTTAATTATAAAATATACGTACTATAGAAAAAATTCAAAAAATGACTGCAACACACACTCAAAAACAAAAACAAAATGAAAGTAGAACACAAAATCATTACAATAATCGATAAGATTCTCTAAGTACTCAATGTATTAAAATGTTTACAAAGATGTTTGGTTAAGCAAAAAAATGTAATTATAAATTTGATATTTTGTACATACTATTAGTATTATTATTAATAAATCTATATATATATATATATATGTATGTATAAATATATTACATACATGCATATAAATATACAATTTTTTTTTGTTTATTCTTATGTAACTAAAAGTAAAATTAATACTTTTAATTAATTTTATATTTTGTATGTTCATAAATTATTATACAGCTGATCATTCAAGTTGAAAAAAAATGTATTTTCTAACATTTAACCATGTAGTTGTTGACAATGTTCATTGAATTGAAATATTATATTCAATGATTTTTATTTTTAATAGAAATAATTAGTCTTTTAGGAAAAAATATATATTTATAAAAATATTAAATCATAAAACTAAAAAAGGTTTCTATGTCAATAGTTCTTTAGGTATTAAGATAAATGTCTGTATCAGATAGCTAACATATTAGAACACAACACATGGTATAGTATACAGCTAATGTATATAAAAAGTCTTACTCCATGTTTAATTAATCCAAAAACACATGTATATGAAGATTAGATAAATTGAAATAAGACATTCTTATAAACATAAATTACAACGCATCCAGGAAAGATCTAGGTAAGTCAATTAACATTCTGCCTTGTATTGATACATTAACAATTAAATCATCAGATTTATAGGAAAATGAAAATATTAAGTGTTATGTGTAATTCGCCATAAATATGCATACTGAGTGTTAGCTATACCGTATAAAATTATAAAGAAACTGAAAATATTACCACCACCATTATTATCAGTAAGAGTTGCAGGATATTCAATGGCGTAGGTAAATCCATTTAGGGAATCAAAAATTTATTTTAGTAATTCGTGGACATTTAAAGAATTAAGTAATTAAATAATAATAATAATAATAATAATACAAAATAATGACCACCATTAGATATAATATAGTGGCAAAACTTATGGTTTTATCAGATTCATAAGGCTAACGTAATGGTTTTGTTTACAAAGTAACAATAAAATTAATATTAATTAAAATTAACTATTCAATGAATGCTTGACAGTTTAAAAACAACACAAATAACTCACACGTATATTTTAATAGGTATAAATGCTTTTTAAAAAACTGGTTATGTAATATAAAAATGTGTATGTGTGCGTTAGAATGTAAAAAAAAAAAATTTAAAAGTAAAATATATATTAAAAGAATATTGTTTATAATAAAAACCAAAGATGTGTATGATCAGAGCACAACCCTCATGAAGGCCGTCCGTGGTGTTACAAAATTTTAAGACGATTCTAAATATTTTAGAAAGTTGACCTCAATGTTCAACCCAAAATATTTCACTTTTAAATGTATACACATTAAGTGTAATAATTAAATATAAATGGGTATTAGCAAAGAGAAACAAATGACCTTTGCATTGAGAACAAACTGAAATAGATCAACTTCTTATTGTAAAATAACATCTGTTATTTTAAAAACCAACATCGGTGTAAATTCTAAAACTTCTCGGTGAAAATAATATATAGTTCAGATTTATTTGAAAAATGCACACAGTTCTGATTATATATTTTAACTCTAAGAACTAAATTTTAATATTATACACAAGATTTAATTTACTAGTATTTACACAGAAAAGTATATAAAGTTGTTTTTTGTTGTTTTAAAAATTATTTTTAATATGAACACTCGTTAAAAAAACTTTTTAGGAATATAATTTTTTTTAGCGTTTTATAACTTTAAATACTGATCTATTCTAGTTATATGACTTAGATATAAATATTCATAATTATTTTAGTTTGTATGTATGTATGTATATATATATATATATATATACACATCTGTATATTATATGTTGTAAAATATAATTGTTAACACTACGTTTCCATAGATAGTTTGTGTTGCCACGGTTTTGTTTTTTTGAGCACCTAAACAGCCGCGGACACTTGTCCCAAAATGCGCGAAACGGAAGACCTTCAAGTCGGGTGGTATTGGATTTTGAATAATGCAACTTAGAGATTACTTATAGTGATAAAAACAAAACATTTCATTTCGCGTGAGTGGTCCCCCGTTAAGAAAAAAATGTTTGAACTGTTTTTTACTTTATTTGGTTTTTTTGTTGTATTTTTATTTATTTATTTATTTAGCTGTTTTTGGTTTTTTTTTTTGTAATTCAGGGACCGTTTGGCGTTGACTTCATAGGTCTCATCAAAGGGCCAACTCAGTTCCAAATACGTAAAAAGCTATCCCAAGAACCGGTAGCAACAGCCATGCCATCTTCAGTTACTCCCAGGCAACTGACTCGGTTGTCATGACCAGCCAATATACCTAAAATAAAATAAAAGTAATTGAATAGTGTTTAAAAATATATAACATTTATATAGTCTGTCTCACAAAAAAAAGATACCACGTCTTGATGAAATCTGGTTATATGTGCACATTCCCACCCCACACTACAACTAGTAGTTAGTACCACTACCACAATCGGTTAGCTGCACTGACGACAACGGTCGTGGTAGCAAGTAAACACGAGCAGTGTATAAACGACGGCAACATGAACCGATTGTTCTCCATCATGATACATTGTGGTACCAATAGAGTGCGTGGAACGGTCCAGCATCAGATCAAAGCTCAGTCTACATGAGCGAAACAGTGCCTTTCTTTTGTGAGACAGACTATAGTATTCATAGTTTTTGGACAAAGGATGTATAAAATACATTATCAATAGGGACTGACTTCATGTCATATTAAGAGAATCTAAAAATGACATAAAAAGGATTATTTAATTTTTGATGATATTTTTTTAAGAGAATATCTGATTAAACAAATCATATAAGTATTATTTTTAAAAATTATTCCACTTTGATTTTCTACTTATTGGTCTAGACATTAATTTTAAAATATAAGTTTTATTTTAAAATACTAATTTAGGGTTACAGGGGGTTAATAATCAACACTAATTATTAATTTTTAACTAATTGGTTAATTTATTGCTAGCATAATTACATTGTATTATAGATTATTTTTAGTCTTTCAAGACAATAGTATCTGCATTTTTATCTAATGTTCATGCAATTTTATAAAAAAAAATTATTATAAATTTGTAACAAATTTATAAACTAAAATTAAACTATTGACATCCTGAATCATGTTTCAACATATTTTGTATATCGCTTAAATATTTTGGACGAAAAAAATGTCTAATTTCTAGAAGTCCCTGGTTTTAATTATGAGATAATAGATATTATATTGCTTAGTTACTAATAATATTGCATAATAAATATCCAAAATTGAATAACGTTAATCATATTATTTTATTGTAACATGGCAAGAGCAAATGTATCTGTAAGTGATGATCAAAATTTCAGAAGTCGCTGTGAGCAAGAACAAAAAGCATTTGATGATTGGCCTAATAAATGGGAGTGGATATTAGATGAATATAAGTAATATTGTAAGAAATTGTATTTAATTTATTTAATAATATATAATTGGACATGATAGAGAAAGAAATGAAAAATTAAATGCCGTAAAGAAAAATGCAATGATGAGAAAGGGCAATTTAAACATGGATCCTAGAAGTGTGCTACCTTTTCCTAACACAACATCAAGAGAAGTACATAATTAAAAAATATTGTGACCTAATATATGTTTATTATTGGTTTAGATTGGTTGGTTATCAAGTAAACAAGAATTTCAATTAGAAATATTTGGGCCATACATTACACATTTGCCAATTGAAATAAAATCAAATTACAAGAATGATTTTTAGGTATATATATTAAAACATATACTATAATGTATGTATATCATTTATGTTTAATTATGCGTTTTTAAATTAATTATGCGTTATAATTTAATTCCACAATTTTATACTAGATAATATTAATTATTCTTTGATAAACCTTGAATACTTAATTATTTCAGAAATCATCAGGAATAAAAATATTGAGAAACCACATAAAAACATATATTAAAGAAATATTTAGTAAAAAATCCTTAATTAATAATTTCTGGAGCTACTTACAATTCAAAATTATACTTAAGATATATTATCAAGAATTTAAACTTAAATTTATGTTTTCAAATATTTATGGGGAAGGATATTTACTGTTTTAGTATATTTATACCATGAATTATTTTAAAAACTAGATAAAATATTGAGAATATAAATAAATACTTATTATCTTTTATTTTAAACTAATAAGATATGATAAGTTTTTTGATTTTGATCCTTAAAAATGTTTTTTTATAATTGATAACTTAAAATAAATTTAAACTAACCGGCACGTTCAGCTTTCATTGAGTCCCAAACATTGCAGTTAAAATCATCATAACCTGCCAATAGTAGACGTCCAGATTTTGAAAATGATACAGATGTTATTCCACATATTATGTTGTCGTGTGAGTACATGGCTAATTCTTGGTCAGACCTGATATCAAATAAACGGCAGGTAGCATCATCTGAGCCAGTAGCAAAGGCATAGCCATTCGGGAAAAACTAAACATAAAAACAATAAAAACTTTTTAATTTATGAAATTATTTCAAGGATGAATATTAGTATTATATTATATATATAATTAGTACTTTAAGTTAAAAAATAATAAGTAAAAAATTGTATTGCAAATAATTAAATACCGTGACAGCGTTGATATCAGATTCATGTCCTGGGAACGTTTGTTTGCAGGTTCCATCTCGAACATCCCATAACTGAAAATTAAATAATAATAATAAATTTGTATTTCATTTGAAAACAATAAATTTATTATACTTTTGCTGAAGCGTCACAAGCTCCTGATACAAATGTTCGCATATCAGGTGACATTGACAGAGACATAACATCGCCAGTATGTCCAATGAATGATGAACACTGTTGGCCAGTTTCAATATCCCATAATGCACTATATAGCACAATAGCTTTTAGTGAGAATAATTTATGTGATTATACTACAACATTTTAATATTTACCATGACATATCTCCTGAACTGGTAACAATTTGGTTATCATCAAGGAATCTACAACATGATAAGTAACCTGTGTGCCCTGGCAGTTCTCGGCTAACTCTTACATTACCTTCTCTTGTTTTTAAACTAAAAATATTACAATAAACAAATATAAAATCTAATTTGGCTTACATTATTAAGAAATTATTTAGTATACCTATAAATTGAACATATGTTGTCTAAGCCACCACAAGCAACGAAACTGCCTGATGGGGCATATGCACACGTCATCACCCAGCTAGACCTAAGTGGTATGGCGTGTACCTTGTTTGTCGTATAGCTGTCCCATACGATAAGCTTTCCATCTTGTGACGCTGATACTAGATTTCTAGAATAAATTTGTTTAAAATACAATAAGTTTTAAAAGTATATAATTTATAATATACATCAGGGCATCAGGGATTGCAAATAAACGTAATACAAGAAACAGTAAAAATAAACAATTTAATATTTTAATAACAATTGTAAACCTACTTGTATTAGTATTTATAGTATTTTTTTAAAACATATCAAACTATGAAGTTTTTTTAAAAGAAAACTATAAATACTAATACTGATTACACAATTGTTATTATGAAATTTTTTTTTTGTTGAAAATCATCAACTTTTTTAATTTATTTATGAATATGACACAAGTTGCAGGCAGTCACTATTAGACCTATAAATTGGCCAATTTTGCTATATTATATGGATGAATATGGATTCATATGGATAATTATGTATATGAATATGGATTAAGATTCATATACATAGTTCTATTCTCTCAAAATACTTTAATTACCTGGAGTCAGAGCCCCAATGCATGGCATATATTTTGGCGAGATGTCCACGTAGGGTACGTCTCGTTCGCATTTGTATCCGGCCGACCGGTTCCATGCTGGTGGTCGCTTGCGACAGACTTGTGTCGCATGCTGCTTTTCTTGCATCCTATAATACAATACAATTTTGAATCAAACTAGTTTGAATATCAGTACAGTTGATTTGATTAGAATATGCACAATAATATAAGTATAGCTACACAGTATAATAATTCACATTAGTAAAGTATGATTGAACAAATTTGTGATATCAAACATTTCTGTTTAATATAAATATTTGATTCTCAGTTTAAAATTAAATGTATAATGACTAATGTGCTCGTCAAACAAATTGTAGAAAAGTAATAAGTATTATAAAACATAAACTATATAATATATATAATACATTTTATATACAATATTTATATTACAGTAAAATTGTAACAGAAAATTATTTTTTTTATTCATCATTATTTATATGTTCAATATAGGTGCATCCTAGTAAATGTCCATTTAGAGACCAATGAATACATATAAGAATATAATTATCTCCGTTCTGCATTGCGTACATGCACCAAAATATATTAAGCAAGTATCTACAATGCATTTGAATAACAGATAATGGTTTTAATTAAGTTGTAATATAGAATATTGAAAATAGAATAAAAATTGGATTTATTAATTTAACACAACTTAAACAATTATTAAACATAAAACTAGAAAAATAAAAGAATAATTGTAATTTGTTTGAAAGTAAAATAATAAACTTTGGAGATATTATTAATATAATATTATATAATATAATAATAAATAATAACAATTACAAAATATAATAAAACCTTAAACTACCAATTTTTATAAGACTGTACAATATGTTCATATCTAGCATACCTATTTAAATTGTAATATAAAAATAAAAATTGTCTTAATTATTTTACAGTCAAATATTTTATGCTATTATTCTACATCTTGAATTAATTGTATAAAAGTAAACTATAATAACATAATCACTAAAAACAATTAAATGGGCGTTTTCGTATTCGTGATGTTTCATATTTTTATAATTATAATACAAGTATTTATGAATATTAAAATTGTAACTTGTAACTAATGACTAATAATATAAAATTATTAAATAATTAAGAGGAAAAAAAAATTATGGTTGAAAGTTGAACCGATATGTCATATTATATCATATTAAAACTACGTATGATTTAAATGTTTAACTCATATCAATCGATATACAATTTGCAATAAACATGAATAATACTCAACCAAGAAGTTTCCATTCAAATAAATAAAAAAAAACCCAACCAAATGCCAACAGACACTATACATTTTTTGGGAAATTTTTGAGATTCTATCGAGGATACAACGGTGTCCAAGTATAATATTATGGTGAAGTATAAACGAAGTCTGTCTCGTGTACACCCGTATGTATCGATTATAATAACAGGGCGAACAAACGAACGTAGGCGATGATTCATTATCGCAATCGGGTTTTCCTATACAGTTTGAGTCCAGGGACCGAAAATTCGAAGAATAAAAAACCTATAAGTGATTTCTTTTGGTGAAACAACCTCCCGTTTACAAAATATATACGGTTTTTATTATTATTTTTCAGACGGGGTAAATTGGCCAGTGTGAACGATCCCTCGTCGTGCAGTTATAGTCAAACAACAACGACGGCGGCGCACCCGCGAGACGGCGGCTACGCGCCATATTGATCGACGGGCTAACGGGCGCGCGCGCGAGATAGTCGCAACGGCGGTGGCGGGCGATGGAGAAGAGGTCGTTCGCCGCCACCGTAAACGAGAGCAGATGATGGGTAGAAGAGTGGAATGGACGGGGGACCGAGACTGCCGGCCGGCTTTCGCATGACCCCTTCGCTGGCCACCACCACCACCACTACCACCAACGACGACGACGCCGCCGCCGCCGCCGCCGTTCTCCTCTTCGCGTGTCGCCAACGTATACCGCACCGCAAAAGCTCTCTGCACTACACGCTACCGCCTCCACCTACGCCACCGACCCGCTCGATTCACCAAGCGAGCGCCGACTTGTAGACGTGTGCGTGCAGTGTGTGCGCGGCGTTGGCCACACAGCCGCAGCGTATATTATTATATTTGTACACATAAAATAATGCCACCGCGTTTTAATAGCAGCTCCACCATAGCTTCACGCTTATATATAACCACAGTACTATTATACAGGGTGATTGTTATTATTTTTTTATCGTCAAACAGGCGTGGCGAGGATGGTTTTACATGTTAAACTCTTGAGGTCTGCTACCCACAATATTATACCTACTCGTTTACACATATTATACCCAATTTGAATAGGTACGTTAGGTATCAAAAGTAAAATAAAATAAAAATAAAAATTATACACTGTGTAATTATCGACTGGATAAGACGTTTCGTCCTGTATTACGTGGGTTGTGTATATGGATGTGTGTGTATGTTACAACGGTTACGACTTACGAGCGCAACTTGAGAGCGCAACACGTGATCGCACGAATACGCGATGGGGCGAACGCGTTTTTGACGGAGATCGGAAGACATAAAGTATTATTATAATATTTATCGACATTTAGTTTGCAAAATGTATCTTAATATAATAAACACTTGCCGATGCATTGTGGTCGCCGGCGCGGCGGATTAGACGTTTACACATTTTTTATATTATTGCAACGACGGCAGGGACATGATATGGATAGGACATAACGGTCTTATCAGCGGTAATCAAGTGATCAAATTGAGGCCAAATAAGAAGTACATCTATCTAAATCGAGTATCGACTATCAATATAAAAGGGCCTCAATTGCTTTCCCCTCCACGACCGCGGCCTTAACTATATTTAAGATTGGCGTGGCCCATCCATATCTTTATTATTTATGCAAATCCGTCAGTTATTTTTTCCATATCCACCGGCTGATTAAAATCTACGTTTAATATTATTAGTCGTTTCTATTACTTGACAATTAGACATTAGTCATGATATTTTTAAACCGACGAACGAACGGCATGCATTCGAACACACTAACTATATAATGGCGGACAATTTCAACCTGATAAAAATTCTGAGCTGATTTACATTTAATAATATTAAAAACGTTATATAATATACCAACACTCAAAACTGTAAGACATAGGTAGTGTCATAAGAATTATTACAATTTATAATATTTTAAATTAAATGATATATTTTTAATCAAATATTATATGTTGATTACTTTAAGAGTACAAGACTGTCTATTCTAACAACGAACTTTTCCAAAATCTAAAACTGTTTAGGTAGCTATTGGGGATTAGATAAAGAGAAGTTTACCAAAAAAAATTAAAATTATGACATATACATCGAACGAGATCACAGGATAGATTTAGATGGGGGTAGTTCCCGGGGGCCTGAGCGGCTGAACACCTCTAACATTTAGTAATTTTGGCCCTAAAAGTTAAGACCTTTAGTCAGTAGGTAGCTCGTATTTTAGACTAAATTTTGTATAGAATATAGGATAAAATTATTCCGTGTTATTGCATATATCATAAAGGTACAACATTTTACATTTCTGTGTAAAAATAATCCTTTGTAATAGAAGTAGCATTTTGGAACGAATAAGTCTTTAATTTACAAAACGATAAATGCTTCAAATTTTGATTTCGATTTATTAATAAACTAATTAAATAATTTACGTAATAGGCGTCTGTCATTGTGCACTGTATTAACGTTGTTTGGCTAGGTAGGAGACGGCCCAAAAACACTATAAGCACCACCAGAAATACAGGTCTGCGCACGCTTATATGAACGAGATAATAATCTAACAGCATTGGTATGGTTATTTTTCTAAGTTTTGAGTTATGTGTTCTTATTTATAAAAGAGTATCTTTTGTTTATTAATTATAATAAAAAGATTTTAAAAATATGATACAAAAACAAATTCATCAAAAAATATCTATACTATTCATTTTGACATCATTAAGGTTATTGAAATAAAGTATATACTATAATATAGTATTACAATAATTAGTGTAAAATGAAAAATTATAAAATATTGTATTATTATTTATTATTAATTATTAAACTTATTACTTACTCGTATGGCATTTTTCAGCGTTTCAGCCTCTTGCCTTAGTGAGTCCAGTTCATTCATTGTGCACGGCTAGGGCCTCCGGTCTCGACCGACACAAATGCTAAAAAATAATAGAAAGTTCTCAGTTAGTATTCATACTAAATATGCGAGTAAAACATAATTACAATGCACTAATAAGTCTTAAATTTAATATATTTCATTATTTAAAATCAAATAAGTAATTTTTGTCCATTGCAAATCACAGTATTAACTATTTATGTAAGTATATTTTAAAATGTATACGTAATATGAATGTAAAATTAATAAATACACACACGATTTGTTGAAATTTTATATTTATATTATTAGGTACCTATTTGTGATAATATAACAATATAAGAATCGGTTGAATATAATAAGAACGCGTAGATACTTTATAACGCTCAATGACAGAATACAAATTATGTATTGGTGATTTAGTAATGTTTTTCATTAATAGCAGTTAAAAAAAATATATCTATTTAAAAGTCTGAGAACCAATGCAATTAGCTTGTTTATCTATCAACACATGCAATTGACAGGATGAAGAGAAGGGTAGCATTAACTACTAGCGAAATTGACTTCCGTCAATAGACCACACGGTCTATGAATACATTCCAGCAGGCATGATAATGGGTTAGGGAGGGAACAAAATACGGATACGTGACGTCAATTATCAATGAGTTTATAATTTCATGTGTCTAGTTTTTCAAGGCTCGGAACATTTTGACACGAGATCTGAACGAACAATAATTCACTAATTTCTTTTAAAAACCTAATTCTTAAACAATTAAAATTATTGAAATTATTAGGTAGATATTGTGCACGTTAACGCCTTCATACATTACTAGAAATGTAAATCGAATAGGTTATTTTAATCAATTATTGTTATCTTTACAAGACACTAAACAAATACATAAATTAAGATAAAAATACTATTATTTATTTTATACTTAAATATTAACAATATGTATTTGAATTACATAAGTATGAAGTATCTTATATTATGTAATTTATATATTTATTAAATAATAAATTGAATAAAGAATATGAATGAGATCTAACTGGAAAATAAATAATTCAGATTTAAGACTAAACATAATACATTAAATAGGTTAGTGGTACCTAAAACTTGGTTCAATATAATATCTATACTTCAATGAATTTTTTTTTAATGTACAACTTAAAAACTTAAAATATTTTATATTCTCTATTATACATTATAACGACGTCATAAAAATACAATTACGCAATCCCTACATTTTCTACCGATTTAACAATCATAATACATTTTGTTTTTTGTTTATCATATTCAATATATTTAATGTATAAGAATAGCAGATATTAAAACATTTATTACATGTTTGAATTTTCATCTTGCTTCCAATTTTAAATTAATAAAACTGAAGAATTGTTTGTATTACATATTATAGGTTACTTTTGTAAGATGCAATATCGTAAGAATGTATATTATAATATAGAAAATGAATTAAATTATTATTATTATTTCCCTTTTGAATCCCTTGTGGAGGAGTTAATTATATTATATTATATTGCAGTATATAATAATATTATAGCATCGGTACGGTGGTTTTGACCGGATTGGTATAACCACGACAATCCCGGTGGACGATGCGTGCACGACGGAGTCACGAATGACCCGCCCAAAAGTCTATGCGACAATCGGCTTTATATAATAATAATAGTAATAATAATTTCACGACATGCGGACATGGAAAAATAATAATAATAATAATAATAATAATAATAATTTCTCTGCACATAAAATAAAATAAAAGGGGAAAAAATTCAAGTCTTCGGTGCATGATTAACTCACGCATTCTGGAGTAAGGGGTGTAAAGCGCAAGCGCGAAGTCGATCGATCATCGGGCGCAGAGCCGCGTGCTCGTTCTACCTAACCCGCCGCCGGCCGGCATCACGCTCATGTGTTCGTAAAACACACACGCGCGCAGGCGCACGTCTCGCCCAAAAATCGAACGCACGCGCACCGCACACACTAGTTAAAATAATTATGCAAAATGTAATCATTTGTTTTATTTTGGATGTAAAATACTTAAAACTATATAATAGACGAATATTGAGATTTAATACATAATATGTATGATTATTTCGAACATTGATGAAGAATGAAGATTTATGTGACACAAAATCGATATTAGACCATTTAATATTTGTATAAGTTTTAACATTTGATCTGTTATTGTTAGGCGGCCCGTATAGTCTATTACTTATTAGTTATAATTAATAAAATTAATTTTCAATAAATATTCTATTCACATCCATATAATAATGCACATCATAATATTATACTTAAACTACTAGTCCAAGAGGTTTGTTCAATTTATAATAGTATTAACTAATAAAATAAATAGAAAATTAAGACAGATAAAAATCTGTGTATCAATTCTTAGTATAAGTACTGTTAAAAATTATTATTTTTGACTAACAAATTTAAATATTTAATTCATCCTACCTATACTGCAAAATAGATGGACTATAGTAAAACGTAATATCGACATTTTAGACATGCACAATGTATAGCGAATATCTCCATTGAAGTATACAATAGCACCCGTATTCAACTTAATGTCAGTTATAGTATATATTATTACTATAACTGACATTAAGTTGAAATACACATTTAGACATATTTATACATATTAAGAAATACACATTCGCACTACTGCGTAACAAATAAAAACATCAATATCAAATAATGATAATTAATTTTACTTTGTTGTCAAAACATATAACAATAATAAATAATAACGTGATGCGTTATGAAGTTATCAGTAATTTATGATATTTTAATACAGCAAACAGGTAAGAATTGTTAGGGAACATCTAAAACACAAAACATGGTGACACAGTGCTTTATATAGTTTACTTTGTTTGATTATGTTCTTATTCAAAAATATTTTATGTAACTATTATGGAAACACGTCGATGACACGATGAAATGAAACAAACACCGCCGTAATCACTTAACTTGAGACGAAACTCAACATTTTGGATTTATGTTTTATAGCTTACATTTAGTAGAGGCGGAATGACATTCTATCCCGACGCGTTATTACATGCGTCAAACTATAGCACAAGCAGTTTTTTTTTTACATTGGCCATATGGTCGGGACATTTATAACTTTATTTATTCCAAACTAATACAAAAATAAAACTTTCTTGTACGCCTATAGAAATGAGGGAAATTAGAGGAAATAATATGGGGAAAAAATGTAAAAATTATTTATGATTAATACATTATATTGTTCGTACATAGAGTGTTTGTGTGTAGTACCAAATAAGTGTGATAGTGTTTAGACAGTATATAGGTACCATATAGTTGAGTATACAGTATAGTATAATATTAGTATGATTAACTCTGTGAACGTTTCCTGAACACGACAATATTACTAAACACACGTAAGGAATTGGTAAAAGACACACCACTACACATATAATATATTATACTTAAAAACTGAATACTATATATATATATATATAGTACTTAGTATAATATGATGTATATCATCATATATTATATATAGCATGTGTCCATGCTATAAGAGGTGCCACTAATTATTTTATCTAGATGACCCCCGATTGAAAGTGGTCTTCGGGAGGTGAAAGGCAGTGCCAATTACACATTTTGAAATGCTTTTAAGTTATAACCTTTTCGGTGTAAAGGCGAACAACTAAAATACAATAAATTTTTTTTTTAATATCAACGAAAATTGTTTCTATACATATTGGAGTAAACTATTTTTTTTTAAATAACATTTTATATTAAGTATTTTAGAGATGAGAATGGAAAAAATTAGAGGAAGTTTAAATTTACAAATAATCTGCAGTTTTTAACGACATTTTAACCATGTTCATTTTTTACTCGAGATATCTTTGATATTGTAATTATAAATTACTATAGGTACATAGACAAAATGTAAATAAACAGTTTTATAAAATTATAAAATTTTGTTTTATCTTATATCACAAGACGTAAGAATAAGTCAAATTTAGCTTACTCTAACTATGTAAGTAAAACAAACCTTTAAAAAAAAATTATTTAGTCTGTATCTATGGAAAAACTTATTAGTTATTACTTTATAGTTATTATTTAAAAAAAAACTTGTGTTGCGCATGGTGAATTGAGAAAAACTTAAAAAGGGGATGCGTGTAAAAAAAAATTCGTAGGTACCTGAATATTTAATTGTTATATTGATGAGGATATAATGAGAAAGGTTTATACTAATAAATATTTTCTAATATAATAGGGACTCCGCCCCACTTCAATTCAAGCACTGACAAAAAGGGTTAAATATTTTAAATTTTCTCAAAATGTGTATTTCGGCCCTCCCTGTTATTTCCCGACTACCCCATTTCAATCTTATGTCTTCTAGTTGAAATATTTAATACCTATATAATATATAGGCGACATAATAATATTGTGCTAAGATTTGTACGTATGCATCACTGAATGGTTCCTTCAAAAGTTCAAACAAATCTTCTGGTCACGTATAGTCTTACGAGTTGCCGTCCGTGATAAAATAAATATTGATAGATTTTATAACTATATATTATAATGAAGAAGGTCCATCACTGGATGGATTCTTCTTTGAAGCCTCCAACCCACCAACTCCCGTGTCCCACAGCGCTTGTACTTATTAAAAAAAAAAAAAAAAATTACAGATTGTATAAATAAATTGATAATGTAAAAAAAAATATTATAATGTAATAAAGAAAAAAGAAAAGATTTGTACGATATAAAGTTTCAACTACGAGAATTGTCGCAGATTACGACGTTCATGTTATTGTAAACATAATAAAATGAGCCTATTATAATAGTAATGTCATTATTATTACAATATTATTTCACGGACGTCATAAAAACACGATCTGATGTGTCGGAGTCGAGGGTAAGCACTAGGCACATACGAGCGTGGACCCGTACAGCGGAAAAGACGACGACTTACACACGGCACCCCGTTTGTGGATGGTTGGTGGGGGGAAAGTATTTGACCGGTCGGCCACTCTTTGTTTTATATACTCGCGCGATGCTGTGGCGTTGTCTTTTCCGTGGCGGCTAGTACCGTAATATCCGTATAGAACATATTATAAACGCACATACATCGCGCGCGCCAAAGGTCAACGTTACCGTCGTGGCGCGGATGTTGCCGTGGCGACCGACCGACGTTTCCTCCGGGGTAAACCCACCGCGTGTGCAGCGTGAAGGCGACACGGCACGGTGGTGTTCTCTCGCTCTCTCTTCTCCCCCGCCACAGCGAAGCAGTTCGACAACGCCTTTGACACCGCCGCCGGGAAAATGAACGATGACACCATGTCGTCGTCGTCAAAACAACAGCAAAAGAATCGAAAATGCACGAAATATAATATAACAGTATGATTTACAATAATATTATTTGTAATGTTCTTCATAGCATTCGCGTATATAAGTGCCTCGCGATAAAGTGGTCCGGCTGTAATTTTAAAATTCGTTAAGTTAGGTGAAGTTAGGGACGTTGACTGCAAAAAAAAATACAATTACAACTATAATGTTATAATAAAATCGAGCGGTGTAGCTAGAAGTTTCGCGATGAATTTTTCGTTCTTGAGGTGGTACGATAAAAGTACGTTATTATACGTTAAATTGTATTGTCCACGGTGTGGCTACAAGTTACAACTACAATACTACATAGTTAGTAATTGCACCCTTATAATATACATTTTTATATTATTCATAGAAGCACTGTAGAAGTGCATATTATTTTTATATGGACAGCGAGCTGAGAATAGAGTACAATAACGTTCGTGCGATTGGGTTTCTTTATTCCGTTCACGGCGGTGTTTATCGTGGAATCCGTCACCACAATTATTGATAATACGACATTGGAAACTATAATCTTATAAAGAAATGGACTGATAACAGAGAGGGAGGTCCAGAAGCCAACATTGTTAGAAAATGTAGAATAGTCAGGACCCACGCGCAGTCCATATATTAATAAGTCTATGTTGGAAACGACTATTATCAAATCCACGCATCAGTGTCACGATGTAATCACAGGTGACATGAAGATACGATGGAATCACAATGATATCTTCCCCCTATGAGAGTTTTGTCTAGGCATTTTGTGTGTTTATGCCCTCTGTATCAAGCTATTTTAGAGGCGAATGAAATGTACAGAGTCTAATTGCATATTTAAATTTCATGCGACACATCCGAAATTTGATTGGATAGCTGTGGGTGATTATTTTAATGGTATTATAGTTATTATTATAATAATTGTTTGTGCATTTTGATAAACATAGGGCGAAAATAGGTAAATCCCCAGAAATAAATTATATTATTAATATATATTATCTCCAGATAATTTAGCTGCACTCTAAATTATCGACATTCGACTACATACATAATAAGTAAAGCATCATATTATTTAAATAATGGTAGCCAGTAAAGTGTCAACTTCGATCAGGGTAACGACTCCCTCAATTATTTTTCTATTCATCCAAATATACTGACTTTCATCGCGGATATAATTCATTCTAAACGACGTCAATGTAAAACTTTGCCCTCACTAGTATCTGGCAATGGGCTATCAAAAATATTATGAGTTATAGTCTATAGATACCTAGTATTAACCATTATATTAATTGATAAACAGTAAATACAACAATATTCATTATTTTCGGGGATACTGCTGATGCTAATTTCCTATGATCTATCTATATTATACAGAAGGAAAATAATAATTCGGTAATAGTTAATAGTGGGGACCTTACTTCAGTTCGAACAACTAAAGACAGCTATAATACACGCTATTAATTAGTTATTGTTGCGTAACCGACAGGGTTGGCTGTACCGAACTTGCTAAGATGTAATGAAATAGTTGTGCTACACGATACCTAAAATGTTCAGTTTTAAAATATCTTATAAAATTTAAATATTTGGATAATAGGATAATATAGGGAACGGATATTTTGATACAATTATTATACAAGCTATAGATGATATGAATTTAAAGAAAATCAATATTTATCTATAACCCAACCCTACAATTTTAATCGTATACGTTGATTTTTTATGTATAAGAATATAATACAACTATTATTCGACATGTTTGTTAATAACAATATAACTTATAAATTGTATAATTCACGAAGCTATTCAATTGACGTGCTACATGCGAATAACTGCATAAGCAATATCTAAATAATAGGTGATTCATTTATTGGTTTTAATATTTTAGAATATATTGTATTTTATAGATACGTATATTATAATATACGTAAATATTAAATGTACGGTTTGAGAAAGTATATGGTTAGCATGGCTAATAGATTTAGGAAATATATTCTAATTTTGTTTTTCCTCGGTTATTCTTCCAGCTAGGTACGTCACAAAATATCAATAACAATTTTTTTGCATAAGAACCACAACATCAAATAAATAATTCAAATAAATATTTATTATATACTTATAAATTATAATCATTGGATGACACAATAGGAAGCCATTTTTGGTTGGTTAAAATCGTAAAATTAGCCGTTTAATATAAGTGGAAAAACTATACAAAAACATCACAATGTACTTAAAATGTTTTATGATTAAATATTAAATTTCTCTTTGTACAGCAGATGTGTTACATGCAGCGTTCTTTATTACGCATTACTCCATTAGGTATTATAAACATTTAAAACAAGTCAAAACTATTTTTTATTTTACAATAGTACAATACTATATTAAAAAATTGAATACCATCACAAATTATATATAATATAGTCATATAGATATTATATTGTACACTGAATTATATTAATTTTGCTGTTACTCACCTCAAGATAAATCAAATATTTAAGGTCAAGACATGGATGTATCCTTCAAGTTAAGCGGTAGGACGTTAATATCCCGATTGCGCGTTTCATTAACGATTGCTAGACATCGTGGTAAAAATATTTATACGATCACTAAGATTAAGGACCTTATCTCGCGTGTACTGGTAACGCACAGTCAGCGCACAACATCCCTTTCAACATCGTCGTAATGATATCGCGAAATCAACGAGTCGAAAAACAATAGGTAAAAAAAAATGTTGGATGGTTTATCTAAATAAATTAACGCACAGACATAAAGCGCTAGTAGGTAAGTAATGTGTACAAAAAAAACGTTATTATGTTTAAAAGCTAATATTACAATATATAGGGTAAGTGGTAAAAAAAATTAATGAAAATATCGCATCGGTTGCTGTTGTATTCATTCCTATGCGAACCACGCCCAACACCGTACTGACTGCCTGTCGAGCGCGGATGTAAAGTTCCATCGTAGCACGCTAGAGCTTTAGGAGAGGCTTTCGCAGCGCCGATCACACAACGCTCATACAATACCCTCTCCCTGATTTCGACATTCACTCCTTGTTCCCCTACTACACTATGAGACAAAGGTAAAAACAAAAACTATATTTTAAACGGTCTATTCAATCAACATGTTTTCTATGATCATATTGTATCTATAATATGGAATTGGTGTATACTACCCGACTACCGTATTATTTTGTCAGTATGAAAATATCATTTAAAAATCCATATTTGTATGTGTTAGAAACTATAAGTAAGTAATATCGTACCATTGATTATAAATAAAGTATTTAGTATTTATAATCAATGATTGTACCTACTTTAAAACAAATATATTATTGTAGATAGATACTAAAAACGTTGTACCATTTTTTTAAAGGTTATAAAACAGTAATTTATTATGTTTTAAATACCGTCAAACTTACTGTTAAAGGCAGGAGTTATTTACTATATTTACTAGGTACATCATCGAATTAGTTTAATTAAAAATAATATGTATATAATATCAAATATGTTATTACACATAAAAATATAAAATAGTATGATTTATGACAGATATACATTATACATAATATAATAAAACGAATAATATTAGGGGGATGGAGTGGCCGAGCGGACTAAGGGCCCGTTTTACAATCATAGTTTAAACCTCAGTTACGCTTGAACCACTGATTTTACCGGCCGAATTCGGTGGTTTAACCGGAGTTTAACTATTGTAATAAGGGCCCTAAGGCATCGGTTACGACGCGCACCGACACCGGTTTAAAACCTCGGCCGCGGGCGGAATTTTTCTTCGGGCAAGTCACGATGTCCGAAGAGAAGTGCCACCATCCCCCACCCGGGGGCATGGCAGATACCTATACGGATACCTACTAAAAAATCTGCCAAATTGTGTTAACGTGTTTAAACCTACAGTACCCTCTCACACAATTAAAAACCACCGAATGGCCTAAGTTGCCGCGAGTTAATAAATAACAAAAAAAAATAATAATAATAATAATACAATTAATTAATATATTCAAATTAACAACCTTTTTGAGTATCTATGCGATCATACACCAATAATAGTAGTTCTATGTGCCCGTATATATGATAATAATACACTATACATATAATAGGTAACATGTACAGCAGTTATGTTCATTATCTGTCTATTAAAATGTCAAAATGCATAATGTGATTTTTAAAATTAAAAATAGCAATGATAAATAATGCAGTAATATTATGTAAATATTTATAAGATTGAAAAGACAAAATTGCCTCACGAAAATCAATTTATTAATTTAATCTCAACTAAAGGTTAGGTCTTATTAGTCAACTTTGTTTCCAATTTATGGTTTTTTCTTTTATTATTTTAAGTTTTTGCTACAAAAATCAAATCAAAAATAACTTTCATTATAGTTAAATAGCCAATAAGTACCTATACAATTTGTATCGATAATATCAAAACGATTCAGAATTAAGATATAATAAATACATAACTCAACTTTTTAACATGGTAATAAAATCAAAAAATAATTTATTGTCCATATAAAAAGTTTTAAATCTCGTTTTAGTAATTTATTAATTATTATACATACGTTATATTACCTGCTAATAATTTTCAGGTGAAGATTTTGTAAAACTAGTATTTAATTTTAGTTACTAAACTCTTAACTCAGTAAATTTTCAATAGTATTTTAAATTTTCACCACAGTTTTAACATCCTCATTAAATTGATTAACATATTTTCGAGGTTTACTACAATAGGTATTGTTTACAAAAAATATACGACATTATTTTGAAATCAGTATTAGGTGCATTGTTAGACCTAACATAATTCTGTTTTTAAAAAAACAGCTAATATCAAGGTAGTATATTGCATGGGTAAATAATATGTTTTTTACATTTCTTAAAGCATACTCAAACATTGATTTTATCGAGAAAACTTACGAGAATTTTTAATCCATAAACGAAAATATAATGATGCTTACTCAATAAAATATATTTAATATTTTTCAAAATAAAAAACTTCTTAGAGAAATACCGAGAAATACCTAATTAAATTTAACAGATTATCATATTTAACTAACATTAACAAAATAAACTAGAGGACACATTATTTTTTAATGTAGATAACTATTTTTTTCAGAATAAATATTACACAAGAAAACTTATAATTTTTTTATTCAAAAAAGTCAATCTCAATAGCAATTTGAAATTGAACTTATACCTGTAGTATCTTTAATAATGGGAGTTGATAGGTTACCAATAGTTTTCAATATTAATTAATTTAACTGTTATTTAAAAAAGAATAAAGTTTTGGCGAAAATCACATTAAAATGTAAGCCAATAGCAAAACGTAGACATTTATTTAGGATTAATTAAGACATTTCAAAATGTGTTTTTTATTTTAATTTACTGCAGAGTAAAAAATAACTGTATGATATAAAATATTTACTCAACTTAGAAATTAAAAACTAAAATTGTAAACATAGTAGACCAAACAAAATATATTATATTCTTTTCAGCGGTTGGTACATATATACATGTAAATTATAAAATTATGTAAGTATAAACCATTATATAAACCACCAATTGAATTCTGGGTACCCAAATATCAACCTGCAATTAATCTAATACAGAATATCTGTGCGCGTTCTCGGCTGCGTTCAAACGTAGCAATAAAAAAAAGCCGACCACCGGCACTGCTGCCGGTTCAACCGCGTCTTGACGGGCGCAACACGCATGAGCTTTTAGATTGATCGGACTCCCCACCATTAACACAACCATTGAGAGGGCGGTGGGCGCTGCTGATTACGAGGACACCTACTGCTAGTATACCGACCTCCCAGACACAATATAATATACAACCAGATGAGGAAATAAGAGACAGGATTCTGCAGAGGACATGAAACAATACATAATATAATGTACTTATACAGTATATTTGTACGGATAACAATATTATAATATATTATATAATGATTAATGATAATTCGCTTATACGTTAGTACTTACTACTTGGTATTATTACCACTTACATTAGTAATCATTTGAACTACAAATATTGATTAAACTCGTTTTTATAATATAAATTTAACATTTTCTAACTGTTATATACAACTATAGTACTATATATTAACAAAGTGAACATTCAATATCTTAAATTAAGGTTACCTATTACAAATTATAAAGTATGACTATCAGTTGACAAATTGTTCAATTTTCGGTTAAAATAATTTTAACTTAGGGTTAGGTTACTATTTTACTTGTAAAATAACTAAAATATTATTATATAATATAACTTGAGTATCATTAGGTACCTACTACCTAATATATTAAAAATGCAATTTATAACATGAGAACATCTGCTGTTAATTAAATACATGACACGTTTTAACGGAAATAGTAAATACATACAGAATATTTATATTATTAAATTAAATACTTATTTAATGAAGGCATTTCATCAAGCAGGACAAGATGTAGAGAACATTTTGAGCACTATTTTCACTTTAGTCTTCATAGAGTACTGGCGTATAAAATTATTATAAATTGGTGAGCAATAATTATATAATTTTTAATGTTTGAAATAATTTGTTTTTTTTATAATAATAACATTGTTCACTATTTGCGATTTATGAGTATAGAACAAAAAAGATCGAGAATCGATCTCTGAGAGAATTTAGGTATTTAAATGCAGACAATTTGATATTTTGCTGTGTTGTATAATATAAGATAATATTATATAGTACCTATGCCAATAATATAATGATTCAGGAACATATGGATGGAATGATTGTGACTTGTGTGACGAGTAATGACAAAAAAACCGTAACACATTTTGTCCAGTTTTTTTTCAAAAATATTAAAGCTCAATAACGTTGACCACTATACAGGGTGATTATATTGACAGTAAAACTTCGAAAATTAATAACGTCATTTATTTATTTTTACATACTTCTAAGTCACTTTAAAATAACATTTTTAAGTTCAACAAACATTGGTTTATTACATGCATGTAGTAGTATACAGTTCGAAAGTCACGGAGAAATTCAAAGAAGAATACCAGCAGAAAACAAATGTTATTTTTTATCAACCCAATTGAACTCTTTTTAATCTAAAAAGTTATCTGCGAGGAAAAACAAAATTAGATTAAATAATCTTTGTTTGGTCCGTTGTAATTTATGCTTGTGGAGCGTGGGCGTCAACCAAATCCAATGAAGACAAATTATTGACATTTGAGATGAAAATACTGCGAAGAATATTTGGACAAAAATGGAAATTAAAAAGGTGGTTACGAAATAATACCAAACAGAGTTTAGTATGCCTTATAACGATTACGTAGATACCAACCAATATAGCGTGGATGTGTTCAAGAGTCAAGACCAAGAGTTAAGGTGACGCGTATGGAGTTACGAAAATATGAAGACCAA
>NC_042495.1:11216893-11217926 GCF_005508785.2 Acyrthosiphon pisum | reverse complement strand
AACCACATGCAAATGGTTGAACAAATATTTTTTAAACGTTAATAATTAGTATCTATAATTAACATTTAATTACAAATACGTATATTATACGTTAAAAAAATTATATATTATAATTTATAAATAATATTTTGTTTTCAATTACGATAATATATGACGTGTAATTCAAATTAACTAACTTAATAACTTCACAAATAGGTATAGCATATAAAAATATTTCGAATGATCGATACGTCAAATAATACAGTTAAAAACATAGGTACTATACAAAAATATTATTCAAAATATAGATAATAATAATAATATAAATAAATAACTATAAATAATTTTCGAAAAATTAACAATGGCATTTTATATTACTATAATAATACACATTTTATGTTGGTATACCTAATTCTGTAAAAATTAAATCCCCGAAATAAAATATTACGTTTTCAAAACTTAAAATGTTGTTCTGTTTGATTGTTCTGTGTCACCACTCACAGTAAAAAAATAACACATAAAAATATTTCGAATATATCGATCATTTATTACCATAAAATGGTAATCATAATATTAGGTAATAATATAATAATAAAATCATGATCAAACAATAGTTAGAAATTGTTAATTAGTTTAAAACCATTACAGATTAGATAGGTAGGCGTAACCTTTTACCTTATATTATATATTATCAAAGGTACACACTAAACCACACACAACAATCATAAGTATCATTTGAAGTTCTTATACCTTATAAATTATCGTCAAAATGTCACACAAAACGTAATATTCTATTTCGGGGATTCAATTTTTACAGTATTATACCAACACAAAATATGTATTAACAAAGTAATATAAAATATTATTGTTAATTATACCTTCTAAGTTTTTTTTTTTATTTTTATCTATTACTTAAACTAACTTGGGGCAGTGTATATAATTTTTGGCAATAATATATAATTTTTTAATTACGTTTGTAATTAAATATTAATTATAGATACAAATTACGTTTAAAAATATTTATTGAGTAATATTGTAGTCTGGGGATTTTTTT
>NC_042495.1:11204673-11216793 GCF_005508785.2 Acyrthosiphon pisum | reverse complement strand
TAGGTACTATTAAAACTAACCCACCAGTAGTATATCCACATCTAAAATATCTATGTCCGCCAATGATCTTATATGTTATATAAAATTATTACTTAATATACATATATACATATGGTTATAATTTTTTTATATTCTAGATTGAATATATCCAAGAAATTTAACGGCGGAAAAAATTAGATAGCAATAAAGGTGATAATGAACCAGCTGGTGGGAGAGGGTAATTACTCTATAAGCGATACACTTATACAGGGAATATATTTATTGCACATTAATTTATGTACAAAAATTAACAAATAATTTCACTAATGGACAAAACTAAAATTAGTAGTTATAACATAGATTAATTATTATTTTATAATAGGATTTTATATTTATAATTAACACGCAAAAAAAACCATACATTTATTCTACACCCACACTTATCAACTGTTTTAAATTCGTAAGCAATATTATCAATTACTAATATATAATAATAATTATTTACAGAAAATATATTCATAATTTATTATTATTGTGCAACTATAGGTAAGTCTATAAATATTATTATATTTACTTTTAACCTACCGTAAGTTACACTCAAGCGGACTCTAGCTACACACCAAATTGTGATTTTAGAAGAATGTTTTTATCAATGAAATTTTTCATTATTACACATTAATTTATTTATAGATATAAAGATATGTATCATTTACTAACCATGTCCGTGTATACTAAATTACTATGGCTCCACTAAAAAAAAATATCGACGAGTATAGAACATGTTTATTCTAAATATGGGTCATCTCAGGAAATGTTTTTTTACGAACGTGTTTGACAGCAATGTTTTTAACTCTGATACGATTCGACTAAATACGTTGAAGATAATTTTCCTTAATATTTCTCTTTGATCGATCGTTCTTATATCACTTTTAGAAAAATGATCTTAACATTGTGCAAACACAATACAATAAATACGTAGGCCATAGTCAAAGTGTCAAACATTTCCACGAATATGGAGTAGTACTTATTATAATATTATAATATCTCACATAATGTCACATAACTTTTGAATTTTATGTTACCTTGAAATATTTGTCGATAGGTTATTAATTTATTCAATTTATATTTAATCATCACTACTTATAAACATTTATAAATGTTTATATAACTATTTCTTTAAACTTACCTACATTTGGATAGTAACGGATAGTAATATCTACATAATATATTATTTTATGTATTATAGGTATGATTGTATGAATTATAATAGTATTTAGTTATGAATGTTGTTGTATCATACATATTATGTTGTTCCAATTTATTTACGTATGGGACTCAGGAAAATTCAAAAAAATTACAATGAAAAAGTTCAAGGTATATACAGGGTGATTCACTAAGCATGCCCACCCCCATTTTTCTTTAATAATACATTTACCTACATAATATATATTATACTAAAATAAATAATATTTGGTTAGGTACGATTTGTGTTAGTGGGTTGAACTTTTTTTTTTTTAAATAAGCTGCACAATAAGGTTATATCATAAAGCCGATAGTTGGCATGGTCACCCATTAGCAATACTTGATTTGATTCAATTTTTTTTTTTTTAGTTAAACTTAAATCTTATATCAATAGAAGTATGTATGTAAGAATGTAGTAAATGTAAAATACAAACAAGTAAAGTCTATTAATCATATTAAACAAAATAAGACACTGTAGTCTATCAATTATTTATGGGCATCTACAGGGGTGGTGCCATCTGAGATATTATACATGGTAAGAACTTAATTATCTTGTTTTTTTTTTAAACAAAATATATTAATATGTATAAGTAAGCACAACAAATGATTTTAATTCACGTTCATTATTTTTTGCTCCTAAGACATTAGTAATAAGTAATTTTAGCTTAATAGGTATTAAACTTTATTATATTTGAAATTAGGAAGGTACCTATATTTATTATAGAATATCTGAAACCAAATTAAGCTTCAAATGGGGAGGACTAGAGGGTATCAAAAATTAAAATTATTAATCATGAAATATTGACATCATTATACTATAACACTGATTCTGAAATAGTTAACTGAAAAAAGTGTGTTCACAACCTATTGTTTTGTTTCTGTTCAGTTATATGTTGATAAGTAATAACATAATATTAGTAGTAAACCAACAGATAGTAGATATCCAACTCCACATGACACGAGGGTGAGTTGTGAATGCAGCTCAGTATTAGTTTTAACATTGTATATTATAATTATAATTATACCATACTATAAGTTAAAAAATTATGTTATGATGCTGAAAGTTACCCAAAGCTCCCTGACTTGTATTTTTTTTTTCTATAAGGTACTATATACAATCACTTATTATTCCCAATAGATAAAAAACTGTATGAATGTTTTTACTAGGACAATGTTTTGGATTTCACCTATTCTCCAAATTAATAATGAGGTATCATTTATATTTAATATAAGTAGGTAGGTTATTGTTAGTAGATATTATGTAATATTTCAAAGGAAAAGCTTTTTATAGTTTATAGATACTACCTATAGCTTTTTATAGATAATTTTGATCCCACAATAACTACCATAGGTATCCTAATGTAGGTTAAGTATATTTAGTACCTATTTAGGGATTTAGGATACCTATATCAAACAGTTTAACTGTACAACAGATACTGTGGTTTTCAAAATTAACTCGGATGAGTTAAATAATACCTAATTATCTTAGATATTATTACTTTATAACATCATTTGAATAATAAATTAAAATTAAAACAAGTAAAGAATATTATTACAGCAGAACTATACAAAAGTAATTGAAAACCACAATGTTTGCATTATTGTAGCGCTGTTGAACTATTTAAAAAATACTTGGAATATTGAAATAAATTTTGTTCAATTGAATAGTAATTAATTTTGTTTTTAACAGTACTCAATCCCGTATATTATAATATATTCTTTCTTTTTTCTAGACACACAAATTTTATATAGCACACCAATTATATCAATTTTTAATAAGGATAATAATTAATATAGTATTAGTATAACATAGGTACATATTATACACATATAATACCTATTATAATAGTATACCTAGATAAGTAGATAAACAATATAATTAAGTAGGTAATGTAAATGTTAAATAATAATTTAGATTAGGAAGCCTGCCTTCATAGGTAATAAATTTAATTAAAAAGTAAATGACAGAGATCGAGAATTTAGGGGCTGACTTTGGTCTGATGATAATATGTACATATGGAGTTAAAGAATGAAAAATGTAAAATTAGGGAACCTTCTCAAGATTTTATGCACATGGGCGATGAGTTGAAAGACAACAAATTAACTATTAGATACATGGGTACCTATTACATAATATAACTAATATGTATTATAATAAGCAATATTAATTTATTTTATGGGCATTGCAACCAGTATTCTATCCTCTTGGTATATAAAAAAAGTATATTAAATAAAATTGTAACAGCAATATCAGAAATTCTGGTTTTATTTTTAATTTTTAGCAATTATCGAGGCAATTATAATAATATATTCAATTAATTTATTTTTCTCAATAAACATCCTATAATGATTTTTCCTAGGTCAAGTATAGAATGGTAAAAAATTGCCTACCTATTTATATTAGGTACCAACCATAGAATTCAACCTTATTTAATTTTACTTAAGTAGTATATATTCTATTGATGAACAGACAGACATCTAGTATGGTCCAAGATTTGTATTATATTGAGTATTGTTGCATTTTTATATTTCATGTGTGGCAAGTCAGCACCGATACTATTGAATATTGTATACTTAGTATTTAGTAATAATTATAATGATTAATGATTAATGATTCTAAAATAATAAAACAAATTAGTAGTGTATAATTTGTATTTGTCCCGAAGGTTTTTTACATTATGTAAGCTTTTCTATTTTATAAATAGATACACTCGTAGATACATATGGAAAGTATTTTGTTAAATTGTTTTTACAAAGGTACTATTTTATATCAACTCAATAATATGTAGGTAATTTGTTAAATATAACATAAAAAAAAAAATGTTGAGCTTGATTTCCTAAAACTTTCACTTTTCATTACATAATTAATAAATAAACAGTAAGTAGTTTTATATTAATTTTTAAAAGTAAGATAAAGGCCAAAGACCAAAGGGTAATTAATGATTATGCTCGTGATTATGTTTAGTAATAACATTTTAGATTTAGATTTACCTGTACAGATACAAATAAAATGTTATAAGTATCAAGGTACCTAACCTACCATAATTCATAACATATCAATTGCCACAAAAAGGATGTGACAATGAAGTATTGAAGTATGATTGATGAAACCAATATTATGTCTTTATCATACCTTATTTTATACCTTCTTCTATATTTACATAAAATTACTCAATTATAAAATATTGTTCAAGAAGAAAGAGTTAATATTAAAAAGACAAATTTTCATAAGAATTTTCACCTTAATAATAATTTGTTACTTAGTTAAAACTTAAAATAATTATCTGTTAATAAGTTTTAATATTGGTAGTTGGTACCTAAAATAAGTTATCTTCTTAAAAAAAAACAATTTCTATGTTAAAAGGTAACTACATAGGTAGATACCTATTGGCTATTACATAATATGTCATATTTAAGACCATCTGTCTCAGTAATTGATCTAGTATGATTCAATACAATAATGTACCTTAAAATTAAAAAATAAACTTATAACTTTTAGTTAGTGGTGTGGCAAACTTGATTTTTTTAAAACATACCTTATTATTGCAAACAATTTTCCTTATGTACCTATTACCTACCTATTTAATATTAAATATTCGAAAATATGACTGAATGTGTAGCATCTATTAAATAATATAATACTAATAACTAGTATTAACTCGTTTTAACCCGAGTATTAACCTATACACTGTTAAGTTTCGAATTACAAACTAGATAGAAAAATGAATACTTAGTCTATTATTAGGGACCTAGATCAATATAATTATTTATAAATTGTTATCAACACAACTTATTACTACCTACCTATATAAATAATTAAAATATTTCTGTTGAATAAATCATTTTTAAATGTTAATATACCTAAATTATTTTGTTAAAATGAAATAGGTAATTCAACAATATTAATAAGATAGGAAGCTATCAACAACTACATTTTTAAAATTGTTGTAATTAATACTTATTCATAAAACGTTAATTACCTATTGGAAATTAAGTATTCTATTTAGCATAGTACCAAATGATTCGTTATATTGTAAAAGTGCACATACTAATCAGTAATCACTAATGGAGGAACGCCTAAGAAGTTTTTCTATCGATGAGATTAAATTTTAAGTTTTAAAGAGTTGGGCCCAGTATTTGATGGCTTTCATAATATTATTAGGTTCTAGTAAAATGAAATTATATTATACAATGTGTACATGCGTTTGGGGCACAGGGACTGTTAGTGACTCCAAGGGCGTCCCGACGACATTAACGTAACCACAATCGTCGGTATGCATTTGCAGATACACAGACTGCTGTCGGTTCGCCATACGAACACCGATACATTCCTTATCACCCGGGTAGTGCACAATGTCTACGTTCTAACTTCTAGATACCCAACCATACCCTTGTCATAACTACTTTAACTGTTAGTAACTAAAGCTCACCCTTGTCCGTGTGTTTTATGACACTATTCAGTCCGGCCGAGTGCCCGATGTTTCTGTAAGGCACATTCACGTCGCTCACGCACTTGCGATACACCGAGTTTCACGGCCGACACCACGCTCGCGCACCCGAATGCCAAACTCAACTTACCCGGACGGACGACCGCGCGGACTTGCACAAAGTTTTCTGCTAAGACGGCGCACTGCACATATTATTATTTGGGTAACGAGAAGACGCGATTTTCTTATTTCGCTTTTACTCTTACTCTTTTCTCTTTCTCTCTCACACTCGCTATTTTTTTTTTTTTTATCGAATTAATAATAATAATAAAAAAAAATTATTCTGTAGTGATACGCGCGCGGCACGAAGTGATAAAAATTGGGTGCGGCTTCCGTAGACTAGGACTCCACAGTCCACTCGCTCACTTCGGTGTACTGGCGGGCGGGCGACGTTGTACCGCCACTCCACCGCACCCACACCTCAAAATGTACGGCCAAACCACGGACTAGCCCGCTACCAGTAGTTGACGTCATTGTCGACGTTCCTGGAAGAAGAAATCAAATTGGGAAAATGGGAACGCCGCCCGTGATTCTACCATAGAGGCACAGAATAGATAAAATCTAGAATAAATTATAGATCTATAATTATTATTATAAATTATAATCTATATAATAATAATCAAGGTTGTTTCGAGAGAATTACAGGTGGCCCCGTGGGCCGTGGCCCATTGGTTAATATATCATCCATACGAAAGTGGCCTGGAGTGTATTTATTTTTCGTCAAAATAATGAAATATAATATTACTCTAGAAGATTATGCATTACTGTATCAGTCACTATACTTACTGATGACTATTATTATGGACTATGGAGCCATATTCAGTCCGTTTTATAAAGACATTTATATTTTACGATAAAAAGAAAGAATCATGTGTTCAACCAAAATCTATTAAACGAAAATAAAAATGTATCACTGTGACGTCATCGATATGAGTGGGAAATTTGAAAACGATATTATTTTATTTCACACACATATAAAAATTAGTTTTATAAATTATAGTAAAGAATAATTAATACCTATAGTTGGCCAGTTGTTCTGAAATTTATTTTAAAAACCGTATATAATGCTATAAAAAATCGTAAAATACCGAAATATGCAATACATGTCATAAAATGACGAAATATGCAAAATAAAACTTTATATTTCGGATCTATTGACTACAAATGAAACTTATAGCTTACCTAGCTATTTTTTTAATTGTTCAGAAAAAACATGTAAATGCATATAAATCCGGGACCTATAATTAATTATATAGACATTTACAAATCAAATATGTGTACCTATTTGTTGAAAACTAGCAATTCATGATTTACCCTTCATTGTTTTTATTGTAGTATTAAAACTGCAATTGTATATGAAAAATGCAACTGGTGAGAACTTGTATATTATAGTAAAATATTATAATTAATTGTTTGCATTTTCGGTGAGTACAGGTGTAATATTTCTTTTACTAGAGATTTTACATACGTGTAGGAAGAAATAATAAAATTAATAAATAATTGAATAATGAACAACAATAATAAAAAATTAAAAAAGTCAGTCAATAAAAGTTGAACAAATAACCCAATGTTTTCATGAAGTTAAATGTATTCAATTAAAACGTAGATCATTGACAAATTTACATATAAATTAAGTTGTATAGATACATAAAAACTCAATTGGTTACTAAAGATCAATTTTAATTTGGTATCAAATAAATTCTACTCAGTATTTATGAATTTTATCTCATTTAAAATAAACAATTGAATCTTTAAATTGTAATACAATTTAGATACAAGTATTGCATACTTTATGACTCAAATGTAAAATTAATGTTATCAGTATCTAGAAAACATATTAATAAATTAGGTAATTATAATATTTATTTTGTCCATATAATGACAAGTACAAATTAACATGAACATAATATTTTTGTAGTTACTAGTAAGTATACATGAAATGTATTACAAATATTAAAAAATTATTTTTTAATTTTAACAAAAATAAAATTCTTGATTTTTGATTGATTCAGGAACAATATACATAACTCTATACATAAGGCACATAAATATTTGTACATTAAGTTTATTTGTATTATATTACATTGAATAATAACAATTATTTTTACAAATAATTTTGATTATGATTTTGATTATACATTTAGTTAGAAAAAAAAATATTAATAATAATTTGGCATCTAACAAAAAAAAATGTGCATTATAAATGTTTTTTTAGGGGTGCTTAAATGTTGGTGCAAGCAATGGTCCCTGTAGTTTTGATGTTACTGTGTATACAATTTTAAAACAGTTTATTTATATGAAGATTTTTTTATAAAAGTTTGTTAAAATACAATAACAATATTAGTTAAACTAATTCTGTCAGTACATAAGTCAGTAAAAGTATATAAAATAAAGTTTTTTGTTATATATAATTTAATTGTGGTTTGGCTTTATAAAATGATATAAAATAATTTAGCATTTTAAATATAATAAACAGGTGATTCATTAATCACACTCAATCTCCACTGTATTGTAATACTGTTTCTTATACAACAGAGGTTTGGAATACCAAAGCTTAACATTTTATTGGCACCTACTATTAACAATATTTTAAGTAGTTATTATTTTATTAAACATGGCAAAAAAGTTGATATGAAATCGCATCAAAAAAATTCCAACATGAATTGTTGTAGTTTATAAATGTAGAGGTCATATAGCTGTAGACCATGTAACTTCATACATTTACCAAACTATGACACCCCAAAGTAAATAGATCAATCTGGACACTTGTCAACATAAGCTGGTGAATTTGATTTTCACATTTGTGAATTTCTAGCATTAGTCTTCTCCTAACATAGTTTGTATTACTCCAATGTAAAATAGTGAATATGTTTAGTGAAATTTCATACTAACATTTTTTTTTTCAATAAAAATTAACAAAAAAATATTTTTTTTTTAAATTAAAAACTAATCAATATTTAAATATTCTGCTAATTGATCTTTAGGTTTCATAATAATAATAATAATCCATCCAAGAACAGCACCATAACATCGACAGCAGTTTAATGCTCGCCAAGTCTCTGAAACTTTGGCTTCCACTTTGCTACCAGACATAATAGCTGTATCATATGTAGTACATGCAAATGCAGCTAAAGCTGTTAATACACTTAAGAATAATACCTGAAAATACAAAATGGTATTATGATTAGTTTAACATTGGTTTAAGAATAAATAACTATAATATTAAATAACTTGTACAACAATTTTGTATGTATTAACTATTAAGATTGGGATATAAAGTCAGATTCTATCTAATAAGAATATTTTAAGACTTATTAATATTGTATGAAAATTGTTTTTTGAAAACAGCAAAGTAATTTGGAAGAAATGTAAGAAAACACTCATCAACAACAAAACTTTGAGTATTTAGGGTAGATCGATCGGGTTTATCATTATTTGTTCATTCAACTGTTGTACCTCCCTAAATTAATATTGAATTTAAATTTAACAAAATGAATAGTTTTATAGCAAAAATTGGAAATTATGACATTGTGAGGGATACAAAAAGTTTTCGATTATAAAAATAATAAGAGCCACGTTTTGATTCACGGCCAAAAGGGTTATGTCAGATTTTGACATTTATAAGTTTTAGTATCTTTCGGTATAAAAAATCACTATTTTTTTAAACATTTTATTAGAAAAGATAGGTTTGACTACATATATTTTTACAAAAAAAAGAATATTTAGATTAGATAGTATTAATACTTCAACATTTCAAAATCTAAATGAACTAATACATGTAGGGAAAATTATGAATTTCAAAAATTTATAATTTATTGGTCTTTATAGTTATTACCTACCAAATACATTAAAATTTCTATCAAGCATTTAAACTTACTAAAATATATTTTGGTTTGAAGCTCTCACATCTGTACAAGTCAAAAATATCCAGAACTGTGCACATACATATAGTCGACAATAAGAAAAATGACATCAATATCAATGGTGATCGTTGGGATGCTTCACCTAAGAATAATTGTGCTAAAGCTACTCCAGCTAGTAGACCTTGACTGACCGTGCCTAAAGATGCAAATACCCTTTGAACTCTTGCTGCTATTGGACGTAAATTATTGTAGTTCTCTGAAGGTGGATGATCATTTACATGATTAAAGAAATCAGCATGTTCAGTCTTCACAAAACGATTTTTGTCTTGAACATAAATGACAATTTTATTGGCATCATTAGTGCTGGTTGGACCGACAGGTTGCGATAAAGGACTTGTTGAACTGCGCACATCATCTCTCACTTCTTCTAATATGGCTGCAACTGTATTACGACTAGTGTCCATCTTTTGTTGGAAAATCAAGTAATAGTTACATCGCCTAATTAGCATAAAATTAAAATATATTTTAAGATCAATATTATGCTTCAGTAATTAATTTGTGTCTTAAACATAATATACAAGGTGGTTAAATAAAAAAACTACCTAATGAAATAATACTAAATGATAAAAAAAAGATAATAACAGTTAAATTTTTTAATCATAACTTTAATTTGGAATGAAATATTACTGAACAACTATTAAAAGTTACGAAAATTCATCAATATTTATAAGATATATTGTAAGTAAAATAATAACAAACCGTTAATAAATGCTTTCAAAATTATGATTAAATCATATTAAGAACGTATATTATTTTTTACACTTACAAAAATATTCATAACCTATGTATAATTCATAATATTATAAATTGAATAATTAATTAAAAGTTAATACAGAATATAATTTAAATTTCTTCAAATCAGGATTTAAGATTTTTCTTAATTCGTGCTTCTAATGAAAAAAGTGTAAACAAATAATAAATTAAAATAAATAAACCCTGATAGTGATAAAAGCGCGAAACAGATTGATAAGTGAATACCAAAGACTGACAAACAATGAATTACAAGCTCTTTGAATAATATATCGATGACGTGTGTCAATAGTATTATCAATACGATAACGTATGTCGTATACAAATTTTATATATTTTGTAATTAGTATTATTTGTACATAATTTGTATTTATAAATTTTAAGTATTATATAGTTAAGAAGTATAATATATTAAAGTATATTATTTTATTTGTGAGTTTCCCATAATGTTCGAGAATTTATCAATTTGGAAATGGCATATGGTAAGAAATAAGATTCTTTAATTACTTAGCATTAGGATCAGGGCATATTTTAAAGATTTTTTAGAAGTGCGCATAAATTTGATTTGATGCACCACCTTAACCCACAATAATGATCACAATCCTTCGCCCCAAATTTTTAAATTAGAGCAACCCAAAATATGTTCAACTATTCAAGCATATTAAAATAAGCACTGATTTTTATGTATGTAAATGTACAATCATACTCACTAAGATTCTTCTGATATTTATTAAAACCAACATTTTTTTCCAAATACCTAATATATTTTTTGATGAAGTATTTGTTGAGTAGTCAATAGATTTTATATTTCTGCCTTCTGGCATTTGTGTGCTATGAAATTATTAATATAAATATCCGTTTTATTAGGTACCTTAAATTCTTGAATTCTAGTTAAATGTATTTTAGTAAAAATTAAAAATATAAATGGTTTAATGATTAATATATTTTTTTAGGACTTTGTGGGACAAAAACATGCGGAATATTTGTTTAGAACCATTATTACTATGTGTGGGGTAAGTTTTTTTTATACATACAAATTTAAATCTTATTGATATTAATATTTTATTTGTTTATATATTTGACAGTTTATTGGTTTTATTTTGGGATATGTAAAAGAGCAATTCTCAATCACTATTGGTCTAACATTAATTGGATTTTTCATCTCTGCTTTAGTAAGTGAATTAATAATACTTATTATTAATATATGATGATAATAATTGAAAAACCAATAATTCAGTAAAAAAAATTATGAAAATAAAGTATAGTTTTAGTATTGGTGAACCAAAGCTCTTGCTTAACTGTATTTAGTTATTTAACCTTTAAATATCATACTTTATATTAAGTAGAGCATAAATGATTATCATACATATTAAATTATCAAATAATGTAATATTTTATATTTTATATAGTGTTTGTCAGATGGTGGTGGTGGTGTTATTTGTTTTTAAACTAATAACATACCATCAGTTTTAACATTACAATTTATTATTTGTATTATTTTATAATTGTAAATGAATAATAAATAATTTGAAATATAGAGAACCACCAATTATGGAATATTTTGCTTCTACCGTTTGGCAAATTATCTGACAATAACTATAAAACTTTAATGGAAAGTATACTGAACCCGAAAATTTGGAATCGATAGCATAATGAACTGGTACTTCATTACAATGATCATTAAGCCCATTTTTAATATATATTGGAATTATGATTATTAAACGATTGTACTAATTTTA
>NC_042495.1:11199731-11204573 GCF_005508785.2 Acyrthosiphon pisum | reverse complement strand
TAACAATAACTAGAAACTATAAATACTTTATTTCTTAAAAAAAAATTTTAGCTGACAATTCCACCTTGGCCTATTTATGCTCGCAATCCACTCAAATGGCAAAAAGTAAAGAAGGTTAAGAAAATTGAGAATAACCTAACCTACGATGAGTATAAAGAAGATAAAAAGAAAGAAAAAAAGAAGACAAAGTGAACTAGTTTATAGAATTTTTTTTTAATATACTGTTTTTTCCTATTATATTATATAATTTAAATCAATTATTTGAAATAAATTTATGTTACATATATGTTATATTACAAGAGTTTATATTTACATTAAATATTATGATTAGGGCAGGGAATTTTTTTTTTGTTTACCTTTTAAAAAACAACAAAAATAACTTAAAAAATGGGGGAAAGTAAGTAACCGCTCTACTTTAGTTGTTGTGTCTACCTTGTCATTGTGGTGTAAGTTTAGTCACTGTAATTTATACAATAAATCATTGCATATTAAAAAACAATTCTGAGGAAAGAGTCTATCAGCCTATACTACTAAGTATATTTCTATATTACTAGTCTATTAGTAATAATGTAGATTTGATCAATTTTTGCCAAAAACATAACGTTTTAAAATGTTATTGTGTGTATAAAATATGAATATATGATAATATATAGTTCTATCTCTATTCTCTAATCCACTTTATATTAAAAATCTTACTAAACTTAGACATTTGTTAGGGTTACAATTCTTAGATGGATTGTGGTCTAGGATGTTGATTCACTTATCCTCAATTCAAGGTCCCTAAACAAACCACTTGATCATTTGTTCCTTTCTACACTCTTCCCCACACCTCCTAACTATTTAAAGCTGATGAACCACTTAGAAAATTAATGTATCTTTCAAATGTGGATGCATCCCACCCATAGAAAAGAATAACTAATCCCACCTTTGTTAATGTTAAGAGGACATCACACCCGCGTGTGTTGTCTCCATCTTACAAATGTATAACAGCAAAAACTGTTTTGTTCGGGACAACTTTTGTCGCACCATATTTGTTGTAGAACTATCAAATTTTCACAATACGTAAAGAAGAACTTTATCTGTACAACAGTGTGTTTTTTTTTATAAACAAAAGAAAAAACGAAATGTTTAGAAGCAAATAACTTTTATTGTATTTATGTTATCTAAAATGTAGGCACGCTGTTGCATAGATAATTTTCTATATGTTCAGACATTTTGGAGCTACTACTACAAACACAGACAGTTTTTGGTATGTTGTGCATTTCTAAGACGGAGACAAAACATGCCGGTGTGACGTCCTCTTAATAGTCTTATTGTTCATACTTAATGCTATATATTATAACTAGGGCTGGGATTTTAATGCCCTCAAAAACCCCGAAAAATGTCCTAAAAAAAATGCTTTTATGACCTAAAAACTCTAAATAATGCCCTAAAAAACCCAGAAAAATGCCCTAAAAAAAGAGTAATAAATCTCCAAATTTTATATTTTTAATAATTTTAGTATAAATTACAATAAAAAGTTTTAAAAAATACATTATGAAAATCTATTACAAGTGTAAACTGTAAATACATAGTTTTATCCATTGATATGTTTATCTCTTGACAAATGTTGTTGTACGGCAAATCGTTTTTCAGCAGTAACTTTCACGTTGCATATTTTACAGAATAACACCGTTCCGTCGGTAGAAAAAATATTATGTCCAAATTCTTGTACAAACGCACGCAGTCGACTCGCTGTCGAACATTTTACTTTTGGCATTTTTATATTAAATTATAAATAAATTAAAAATTATATAACTAGAGTAATAAAACGGTGTTAACGACGGCAAAACTCGTACTGAACGTCGAACGATAATATCATCGGACGTCGATTTTACCGATTTAAGATTATTTAACAGGAAATGCGGGTAGAGGTTACTCAAACCTTGTCCGATAATATAATACGAATTAGGAGTACCTACTTATAATCTGTTATATTTATTTAAAAACCATGTTGGTGTAAAAATCTTAAAATCTTAAAATAAAATTTCAAATTTATACACTTGGTTTCCAAAAACTCAAAAAATGCTCCAAAAACTCTAAAATGCCCTAAAAAATTAAGAAAATGACCTAAAAACTAAAAAATGCCAAAAAATGCAAAAAAATGCAAAATAAACTTTTTTATTCCCATTCAAATGTACATAAAACAAATTTGTGACAAGACGAGCATTGCACAGTAAGCTTTGGAAAACAATGCAAAGTGCATCGAAATCCCAGCCCTAATTATAACCTTAGGTACCTATATATTTTCAAAGAGCCAAGTCCGTAAAATAAACAATTTAAAAAAAAAGAGGATATAGGTAGTAGGTAAACACAGTGTTTAAAACACTGCTGTACATTAGGAGTCTAGTGTACCTTGTCATAGAACTATAGAAGTAGGTCACTGTAATGTATTTATGAATTATTAAATTTATAGTTCAATGATTATTGATTAATCATTGCATATTTGCATACAAAAAACGATTCCGATTGTTGACGGTTTGTCGTCTGTGAGTCTATTTCATTTAAATATTAATTTGTTTTTCCTTGTGGTATCGCTGGCCCCTGCATGGGGGTAAACCGTTTCCACAGTACTTACCCCCATGCAACATCATTTATTGAACAAAAAAAAAAATTAAAATTACATTTCAGAATATAAACATAAAAATAACAATAAAGTCATCATGGCTGCTGTGGATTGCTTGTCCCTCCCTTAGTGCCATACTGCCATAGGATAGAGTGAAGAGTTGTGGTCTGTGGCACCACTGGTCGGTCCAGTTCCAGTATTTCCTCGCGCTGTATCAATCGCTCTTCGTCCTGTTTCGAAGACAATAAGACATTATTGTCTCTACCATACAATACAATAATCTATACGATTTTTCCGCGTCAACTGTCAATTATAGCTGTTGCTTTTTCCGCCTCGTCAGTTGTGAGGTCGTCGAGGGCCTACCCACAAAGTAGTTCAGCCATGTCAGTGCCACCCGTAGTGAAAGGACGTCACAGGCGAGTATGGATTTCCAACCTCACTGCGTTCCATCTAGGGCAATGAAACAAGGCACCTGTATTCAACAGAATCAGATATATGCAGGGACAGTGCGTGGACTTGGGGCTCAGTGCCTTGCCCATCCAATGTAAATAGAATAGAAGCGCCTGTGTACGTCATGATCTGCGTCATTAGTAGGTGAGTGGTATCATGAGGAGAGTTCGCTCAGTCCATATTCCAACATCCGGTATAAGAGGCGACGGGTCCAACTTATCTGCCACTAGGTTATTATTGAAACCACTGGCACCGAACTATAATTTAGAAGGGGGAACTGGGGAAGTAAAAAATTAATGGACCACAACCCCCATTTACATAACAAACTCATATAGGGGGACTTTTCCCCCTAACGCCCCTCATACAATACTCTAAAGTCTAAAGTGTTTCATACTACCATACCACATTCGAGACCAATATTTTATTAACTTCTATTATTTTTACACGAATCTTTGTGCCTTGACCAATTTTCATTGTTCATGCCTCATGGTGCCTATTTTTTGACAACAGTCGCATACACTATTCGTGGTTAAAACTACTTAACTACCTATAACATTTTTAACAGCATTATTCAGCGTCGCAAATGCGCAACTAGAACAAACATTTTGAGGACGTTGAAGCCCATTAATACATTTTTCTAAAAAGTGTTAGCTTTGCCCCCACTCCTCTATTTATTGGCTATTACCTATTTTTACCATAAAAAATATTATTTTATTTATCCTGGTTTCATTTTAATTTCGTAATATTTATTACTAATGAAAGTGTTCACACTTAGTTTGGAACAAATCTATTTTACCAACCCCCTCACGATTTTCAAATTTTTTTTTTCAAAAGACTTGGTTTTTTATGCTTAAAACGATGTTGTAATTTTTTTTCCCGGAAACTATTATTTTAGAAGTTATGGCCTTCCGAAGTTTGCGATTTGACGTTTATGCGCATGCGCGCAACACTACTATAATGCCACGCGGAGGACTATTTTTGTTATTTTTTTGTACTTACGTATTCTAACCTGTTTAAAACGATGGTACAATAATAATTTATCCCCCGACTTGCTGTGCAACACCTCCCCAAGTGGGTCACAGGGTTGAGAAAATTGCATTTTTGTTGCACCGAGCCACCAATTTGAAAAAACATCGTACAGTGATGCGGTGCTAGCGGCACTCGTCGCTACGCTCCTCGGCGCCGTCGCTCCGCTCCGCAAATCGAAAATATCCCCCGACTTGCTGTGCAACACCTCCCCAAGTGGGTCACAGGGTTGAGAAAATTGCATTTTTGTTGCACCGAGCCACCAATTTGAAAAAACATCGTACAGTGATGCGGTGCTAGCGGCACTGTGTGTGTGTGTGTGTTTGTGGTATATACCAAAACATATATAGGAACTTACCTGTTTTTTAAATGTTATGATTTTTTTTTTTATATATATAAATGTATAATTGTATTAATCTATCAGAAAACATCTAAAAAATAATTTGAATTTCACTTGGATCGAAAATTATTTCGGCCATTTATGATTTACTGTGGTGCATTATATAAAGTCAACAACGTTGCGAATACGTACAGAGATATATAAATATATCTAATATATATAAATACGAACAAGACGTTCAGTCGACCGAAGTGTTGCATAGTGCATGTGAAGAAAATTGCTATTTCATTTCTATAAAAATTGGTGTAATAACTCAAAAAATGGGAGGGATGTTGTATAAGATATAACATAAATATAATAAGACGCCTGTCAATAGTTATATTAGAATTAACTGATTTAAGCCATTACCTTCCTCCTGATC
>NC_042495.1:11196416-11199681 GCF_005508785.2 Acyrthosiphon pisum | reverse complement strand
CAGGGTTGAGAAAATTTCATTTTTGTGCATCGAGACAGTGAAAATGAGTCACTCAGTGGGGATGATGATTGTGTGATATAATTTATAGTTATAGTATAAATTTAAAATTAATATCAAATATATTTAACATTTTTACAGTATTCATTTATTATTTATTTTAATTGGGCTAATATACCTAGTCTAATTAGGTACTCAACTATAGTTTATATTTCACCTTAATAATGACGTGATTCACAATATTACTTACCCAAAACTGACTATGTCCCAAAACTTGTTAAAATACGTAAAAAAAAATTTGTTATAGGCGCGCGTGGCAGTCAAGTAGCGTTGCGCGCATGTGCATAAACGTAAAATCGTAAACTTTAGAAGGCTATAACTTCTAAAATAATAGTTTCCAGGAAAAAAAAATTACACCATCGTTTTAAGCATAAAAAAACAAGTCTTTTAAAAAAAAAATTTTTGAAAATCGTGAGGGGGTTGGTAAAGTAGACTTTAGCCCTTAGTTTTATGTTTAACTTAATAAATAAGTACCTTTTTCTTCCTTGTGGCATCGCTACATTTTATAGTTACCTACATGGCTACATGGCTAGATAATATACTTTTAACTTTGAATATGGCCTGTAATTAGAGATATCTGCGATGAAATACTTCAATATGAAACTTGATAACAAAATATAAATATACTTTACAGAACTTTGAAAATGTAAAAACTACAAAATGTCTTATGTCTTATGAATATATAGAGTTTGGGTTTTGTAAATCTTGTGTAAAAAATCACTTAAAATTAAGTAAAAAACCACCTATAATTTATTTTTTATGAACCATAATATAATTGTATACACGCAACATGCATAGTGCATATACTAAAGTTGTTATAATATTACGTATATACTATTTAATTTATGACTATTATAAGGATATAAAATATACCTAAAATAGATTAAAATTAAAATTATTCTAGCCATTATTATTTTTAAAAAAATGGAATAATTACATGTTTCATAGGTATCTCATCTGGTATGATTATTGTATTGACCGGTGACATATAAATAAAGCCAACACATTAAGTCGGTTCTAATAATAAACAAAGTTGAAAGTATGTACCTAATAATTATTACTTCCTAGTTTATAATTATTATTCAATATTAGATAGGAAAATTGATAAAATATTTACTTCTGTCATACTATTCATTAGGTAAGACTTAATCCTCTTCAAACACGAAAAACATCGCTCAGGTGTAGCAGTTGATACAGGCAAAGTAGTAAGTACAAAATATTTTCAAGAGTTCATGAATATTTGGATAAATATTCAAAACTCTTTATCACAAACATCTAAAGCATGTGACCTAGAAGTGAATACAATTTTTTCAGTCACTAAAAATAAACCTACGCCCTTTGGTAGATCTACAGTCTTCGTGGTAATTTTGTTTTATTTACGACTGTTTATCGGGTTTATTATAAACACTCATGCATGGAAAATTATTCGCAGAAAAGTAAAAAACACAGTACACCATACTACCATAGAGGTATGTTTTTGTTGTCCGATAATCGCATATATGCCGGCATGACGGCATGGCAGCATGCCGCCAACGATTATATAGTGGCGTGGCGATTAGTACATCAGAGCGGTACAATCACTACAACAAAAACATTTAGAAAACAGACATACTTAAAAGTAATATCATATTGAGAAATACAGAAAATGAGAAAACTTAACTTTACAAAAAAAAGGTCAAGGGGAGATCTATCCCCGTACCCCATACCCCATAAAAAAGATGGGTAAGTGAATCGCTGGTTGTCGTTTGCGCATCACTATTGTTATTTTTGACCTTTTTTGTAAGACAGTTGCGCATCGATCGTTTAAAAGGTCGTACATCATTAACGCATCAATATTATTTAACAATAGAACTGAAAAAAAGGTGTATACCCAAAAGCGTTTAGCTTTTCTCAAACTATATGTACCTATATTTGTATTATAATTATAACTATGACTGTAATATTCCTAATTGAACTGAACAAAATTTTTACTCTACCTATGTGTTATATGTATTATGTATATTTTTTACTATAACTATGGCCAAGTAATGTACCTAATTCAACTGAATATTCAATTTATACAAAATAATTTGGGTAGCGGTGTCGTATGCTATCTACGCACTGAATACTAGTGTCGTATGCTATCTACAAATACCTTATCGGGTAGGGGTGTCGTATGCTATCTACAAATATTTATCTACACTCTACAAAGTACAAAGTTAAATCCCACGGGTTTTTAACGATTAGTTGTGTCTGTGAATTATTCGCGTGTGTTTGTCATTTGTATTGCGTTCAAAATGTCTTCAATTGGTGATTTAGACATATTATTTATACTGATGATACTTGTGTGAATTTTTTAAAACAAAAAGGTGTCTTACCTAAACAGGAATTTTGTGAAAAAATCAATAATGTTAGCAATGAAGTGTGTGGTGGCGTTCTCAAGGAATGTTATAAAAATAGCCGCAAACGAGATTCCGATGGGCAATTTGTGAAAACAAAATACTTACGTTGCCAAACACGTGGTTGTCAAACCTATCAGTCCATTCGTAAAAAAAATCCGTTTTTTACCTATGTCGATATTAATGGAAAATGTAATAGCGGATTAAGTTTATGCCAGATAGTAGAGCTCGTATGGTATTGGGCACATGGTATGCAAGTAATTCAAACTATGAAATGGACAGGCAGAAGTCAACACACTGTGTCGGATTGGTATAATCTTTGCCGTGATATTTGTGTCGACCAATTTGAAAAACGTACGAAAATGGGTGGTGTAGGATTCGTAGTGCAAATAGACGAATCTTTATTTCAAGGCAAGCGGAAGTATAATCGTGGTCGCCTACGTCTAGGAGATCGTCGACCTAGAGAAGAAATTGTAGAATCAGGATCTAGCAGTTCTGATACTGATACTGAAATAACTAATCGGAATTACGGTGTACGCGTACAGGGGCCGTGGGTGTTTGGAATGTGTTGTAGACGTGATAATATAGTAGAACGTCGATTGTTTATCGTTCAAAAAAGAGACCGCGCCACTTTGCTTCCAATTATTAAAAGAGAAATTGAGCCAGGGACGACCATTTTTTCAGATGAATGGAAAGCTTACAGTTGTTTAAACGATCATGGCTATATCCACAATACCGTAAATCATAAAATTAATTTCATTGATCCACAAACAAGAGCTGAAACTCAAACTATGGAATGTTATTGGCGACATATAAAGGTGAAATATGGT
>NC_042495.1:11195348-11196316 GCF_005508785.2 Acyrthosiphon pisum | reverse complement strand
AAATTTATAAGTATTTAGTTTACCTATTTACTTAATGGTTGATATTCAATAATTTAGTCCCAAAATAACGAAAAAATGATTTATGCAAAAAAGTATAAAAAACAAACTTTTAAGTATTTAATATCCACTATATTAATTTAACTGATGTTGGCTTTTCTTCGAAATTTCAAGAACTTAGCGTGACAGAAGTTTAACTGTATTTAATTTTAACGAAAAATTCGTGGAATTCGTTTTGCAGTCTGTTGTATATTCTATTAAGTGTTGTGACTTTCGAGTGTAACTCGTTATTTAGTAGGCTACTGCAATAGGTGACATTATGTTAAATTTAAATTGAATTATAAATCATTGTTTGCAAAGACCGATTCTGAGAAGCATCTATTTAGTTTAACTACAATTATATTTATACTTAAGTTAATATATTAGTACATAGATAGGTAGATTGTACTAATTTTTAGAAAAAACATAATAAATAACTGATAAGACATGATACCGACATGCTGACATATCGTCGAATGGCGTGGATAGGTTTATGGAACAGCAAACAATTTTAAGTTTCTTAGTAAATTTTAGATTCTGAGCGGAGCATGTATTGTATTTATAATGATGTGTATTTTTTTCTGTCTGTTATCAACATTCGTGGTAGTAAAAATACTCCGATTTTGACATCAAGATCTTCTCTGATGGAAAATCTAGTTGATGCATTTGTGATGTCCAAATCGAAAATGCTCAGTAATCTTAGAAAGGATCGGTAGGCGTCGCTACACAAAAATTTTGTTTAGGGGTAACAAAAAACGAATATTTTTTCGTTTTTATATATGGTTGCCATTGATTAAAGATAAAAAAAGGTGGGTAAGTGGATGTCGCTCTGCTGTACAGTAGGTTACAAGTGGGTCACTGTATAATGGATGGTATTAAATTTGAATTCAATGATATAATATCATTGTATAAGAAAAACGATTCTGAAGCGG
>NC_042495.1:11189360-11193676 GCF_005508785.2 Acyrthosiphon pisum | reverse complement strand
TGTGACTAACGATTTTTAATATTTTTCATCTGCCTTTGAAACAATATACTAGGAGCCTTCTATTAAATTTTCAAGCTTTTTTATCCAACAAATAAAATTTTATTGATATTTTTAGAAAAAAAACTAAAAAAAAATGAAAACTGACAATGTCCGTAAAGAGCTCAAAATAAGTCAAAATATTTTGAAAATTTTATCGTGTATAGAAAATGGAAATGTAAACATTCAGTCAAAATTTCATGCATCCACGGTCATTTTTATTAAAGTTACACCAAAAACCAAAATCGATTTTCTCGAAAACAGATTTTGCGTAAAAATTCCCGTTTTTCCTTAATTTTTCTTTTGTTTTTCCCGGCGCTTTTGAAAACTACTGGGAAATTTAAATTTTGACCTCCCCAATGCACCAACGATATTCACTTTCTGATCGAACAAGATACTGAAGTTGAAAATCGTAGCATTATTTCGACTACTTATCGTGTACACAGACACAAAAAAAATAAAAAAATAAAAAAAAAAAATAAAAAAAAAAATAAAAAAACACACATCATTGTAAAATCAATACATTCATCGTTCCACTCAGAATCTAAAATAGATATTATGATTGGGTATAATTTTATGTAATGTATTATATTTTGTCATTTAGGTTAATAAAGCCAATCTATATAAATGCAAAATAGAGTAACAACTAACAGCTAGGTATCACATTATATTAGAGACAAAGTTGAGGCTGAGGTTGGTATACTAAAAAAAATATACTCGACCGATTTTGATAAAAAAAAAACAATTAGGAATATTTCGACTGAAGCTAAAATATATATGTATAGACATATTATAATAATAGGTAGTCAGCAAATACAGATATTATTAATCGGGTTATATTTAAATATCACATTTTATAAAAATCTACAATTTATTACCATTTAGCACAACATTTCGCACATATTTATTGGTTGGGATCCCGGACGGTCAGAAGACCATTATATTAAAATAGAAGTAACAGCTGTTATCATGTTATGTATAAAAGACAAAGTTTATGGCTAGGTAATGATTAATTGTTTATAGAACCGAAAAATACTTGACTGATTTTTAAAATTCAAGGAAGGTTTAGATAATATTTGAACTAGTTATTTTAGAGTGGCTTCATCGTTAATAATAATATTCAAATCATAACTACATGTTCGTTTATTTCTGCTTGTAATAATCCAATGAAAAAAAAATCAATTATTGGTTCACGTAAGAAAAAAAGTGTTTTATTATTACTATCTGCTGTAACTGGATTGCTCATCTTTGTTTCATTTATTATCGGGAAACACCAGTTAATATAGCTAGTACTTATTCGGTTTATTAGGAGAGCGATTACATACTTTTTATAATTTATAATAGTTATAACTTATATGGGTTTATAACTACAGAATGGGCGTTGCATTTTAACTAGGGTTGGGCCGATACCTCTTTTTACCGATACCCGATATTTCGATATATGCAACCGATAAAAAACCGATACCCGATATATTTGAAAACCAACATTTTCAGCATAAACAATGAACCGATATTAAAATATCACCGATACTATCAACCGAAATAATATTATCATTTTACATTTAACTATAACAATTTATAATCAATGTTATTATGCTGATAGATTTGGTTTTTTTTTTTTGGTATCGGTTCAAATATCGGTTTTAGTATCGGCCCATCCCTAATTTTAACTTTACAATTTAAATTTCAAATTAAATTATATGTAACTACCTAAAAAAATATTTTATATTATATTATTAATTGTATGTTTTAACTTGAATTTGATTTCAATAAATTTGGTCGGTTGGTCCTCGCTACCCCTACAGTGAAAAGTAATTACTTATTATATTGGATATATTATAAGTATACGGGTATTTTATTAAGAATTCATGTTATTATAATGGATATTGAATAATATAAATAATAAAAATAAAATAATAATAATAAATAATGAAACGTATTGTACTATGTCATCATCATTTTAAATTTAATCATAACAAACAATAAAAAATTATTTATACCATACTCATTGTTTTCTTTAAAGATTTATAAAATAACAGTTTAAAGGAACGACTAGAAGAACCTATACAATAATATATAATGTTACATTAAAAAAAAAACTTAGCGTGAACGACTTAAATTTTCAACATTCAAGTGAGTTTTCGAACACTGGTTTTTTACAATTGTTAAGAAAATTATTTTTGACCCAAAACTATCCTTGATCAATCAGACCTGGATAGAATTTGGGTTAAATATAATTTAAATATATAAATACATTTTTTTAGGTTAAAAAAAGTGATAGCCGATAGGTAAACATATTACTCCATCCAACCCTAATGTGATAGATCATGTGCTTTTAGGAAAGTTTATAATACCGATGTCTACATTTGACCCTCAAAGTTCATCTTAGCAAAGGTATTACTAATTTAATATTAAATTTGAAAGTTTAGCTGGTTATGCTATGGAAGTAAACATCAATTTGTTTGTACTTTAAATTCATGTATCAATAATTTATTAATATTTTTGTGTGTAAACAGTAAACATGTAGGTAGGTGGTACCTATATCTATTTCGACATTTCGTCCATCATTACTCGACTACCGTTGTCAATTAAAAAGTGATGGAACTAATTTTATACTTGACAGTTATATTATATATGAACCCTTGTTGTTGGTGTGTATCCATAGTAATATTCATGAAATATTCATAGGATTTTCAAGCTGATTATCATACGCCACCAACTTTTGGAAAAAGTGATGTCACATTTGATCCAGATAAGATACGTAAAACTTTAGGTTACGTAAGTTACGTCACAGAAACTGTCGACGAAGAAAATATTGATACAGACATGGACAGTTAATACAAATTAAACGATTATTAAATGAGTAAATTTATAATAATTGATTTTCTTTACTTAGGATCTTGTAATAGCTCTGGAAAATTACTCTCAGTGGTTATGAGTGCAAGTCAATTTTCCGCCGAGGATAGAGAATACTTAATTAAAGGTAATTTATTGATTAGATCAATATAATGCACATGGGAAATATTACATATTAATTGAAAATGAAAAATTACTATTTATATATAAAATATTTTTTTCAAAGAAAATATAATTGATTGAAAAAGTAAAAGGATAAATTGAGTTATTATAGTTCAATTATCATTATTAAAGCTGTAATAATTTATTTAATATTTTGGTTTTCTTCAGAATTACTATATAAATTATGATATTTATTTTAGCCATTGGAAAACCACTAACTTCTGGTTTGAAGGAAATTATAAAACGCCGACCATCTAATCCAACTCTGTACTTAGCTGAACATTTAACCAACCATTACGATGATCCGCAATTAGATCAAGAAAGCGGAGTAAGTTTGGCTAAGTTAATATGATTTAAAAATTAAAATTTAACTCTATCATAATTATTTAGTTTTTTTTTTGACATATAATGTAATTTATAATAATTTTTAAGTGATATTAAATTATAGATATTGTAATAATTGCATTGTCATTTTATTTTTGCACTTAAAAAATATGTATCTATTAATTTTTACCAAAATAAAAATGTTTATTTAACAATATTATAGAAAATAGAATAGTAAAAAGTAAAAATTTTCTTATTTTTTTTTTCAATAGATAAATAACCCTAAATTTCCTTTATTTTTTGGAATTATTGTTCTTACAAAGCTTTTAAAATATGTATATTGTATTCTTATCTTAAAATAACTAATATAGTTTCAAACGAAAAATTTTGTATAGTTGATGTATTTTCTATTGACTTTCAAATTTCTTTAGTTAACAATTCTTGTTCAGTCTAACACAATACTATGATAATATATTTTGTTTGTATTATGTTACATGAATATCAGTGTGTTTGATGGAATATTGTGTCTAAACGTGTGCTTTTTATTACAGTAATAAAAAATATCACTAAAATACAGATATATTTTGATTTTAATGAACTATAAATTCTGATTATTCATCCGCAGTATTTTAAAATTGAAAGAAACACATTAATAGTAAATTCATAATTATGGCTTATAACTATATCCTATCACAATGGTTGGATCAAACATTCCTTTATGGTGGTTTTATTGCCACTATATTGTGTTCAGGTGTTGCAACCCAGAGTTCAGACACAAGGTATAATCGACGGAGATCAACCTCTGGTTTCTGAAAATATGTTCAGACCTTGGGATGTATTCAGTAACTATCAGCCAGAATTCAAAAAAATTAGTCGCGTAAGACGTCTAGAAAATACAATTATTTTTATTGCACATTATTTAAAATAATAATTTTATT
>NC_042495.1:11186492-11188060 GCF_005508785.2 Acyrthosiphon pisum | reverse complement strand
TTTTAAGTTCTTTAAATACTTAAGCAATACAATAAGTCAATATTTATTATATTTATCCAAATTTCCGTGTTAGTAGTTTTAATCATGTTTTTATTAAGAGGACGCCGCGCCAAACTCACATAGTATGTTGCCTCCGTCTTACAGACGTATAACATACCAAATTTGTGTTCAGCAGTTCCAATTTAGTGAAGTCGCCATTAATAATAGAGTGAACTAACCTATGATCAAACTTAAAAGTAAGAACATTATCTGTGTTTTCACATGGGTTTTGTATAATATTTTAATTTGCAAGCGAGTTCTGATAATTTTTAAATTTCAATATTTTACGTACTGTTATAAATTGCTTTAAAATTAAAATATCGCAAAAAACTCATGTTAAATAATTGATAATAGGTCAATTCATTCATTATTATTAACCAGTCTTGTAAAGAATACTTTTATTTTGTATTCGGAATACATATTCGAATAAATGAGAATTAAAGTATTCAGAATACGTATTCGAATAGTTCTTAAAAAATAAATTCAGAATACATATTCGAATACTTCAAAAAGTATTCGAATACTATCAGAATACTTTTTTTCACAACTAGTTTTTGACAGTTTTTGAATGATTGATATTTAAAATTAATAATTAATAATTAAACAAACAACGTAATCATAAGTTATGTTTAAATTTTGACCACATATGATACGGCCATACGGGATACAACATTGGTGTTTATAATATTATAAAAATAATCATATAATAATCATATCATGGGCCAATATCATATTTCGTTTAAAGAATAAAATTAATGTTCATGATTTATAATATGTCGTGTCACAAATTTAAAACTATTTTTATGGATCGGAAAAAAGTATTTTTTTAATGAATAAAAAATACAAATAAAAGTATTCAGAATACGTATTCGAATACTTCTTAAAAAAAGTATTTAAAATAGCATTCGAATACAAAAAAAGTATTCAAATACTTTTATTTGAATACATTTATTCGAATACTTTACAAGACTGTTATTAACCCATAGAAACTAGGTTACTTACCTACTAAAACAAATTGGAATGTTTGAACACAAATTTGTTGTCATATATTTATAAGACGAAAACAATACACACGGCTGTTGGTGTGGCATCCTCTTAAAAAAATATTTGAGTGCTGCGGATGACACTCGCTTAGTTCGCCAACCCCGTAGATTTTGTGAACCCCATGGGTTGCTTTATTAAAAATGTTTTTATATTAATTCAAAAGTCATTTTTGACAAAATAAGGGATCTTTATTTGGACAAAACATTTTATCGATAACTGTTAGAATATTGTATACCTGATGTATTATTATGTTATTTTTTACAGATTGAACGAACCGCGCTGCATTACGCTATGTCTGTAGATCAAGTGGAAACAATGAGTACAATTTTAATAGGAAGTGGGGCCAATCGTATAGCTAAAGACCTGGTATATAATATATATAAATATTAAATATATTATAAAATCTACATTATTAAACGAATATGTTTAAAATTGACTTAACTAAATATTTAGATATTATTGCAATATTATATTAATTAAATTAA
>NC_042495.1:11174702-11186392 GCF_005508785.2 Acyrthosiphon pisum | reverse complement strand
CGCTTATGATAGTCAATTGTATGAATTTGTTACCTTAAGTAGTTAGATCTTTAAATATTTAATAGTTTTACTATTTGTACAGAAACAGGATTTTTATGCTAAAATCTTCTAAAAACATATAGCACAACAATGTTACATATGAATATGTTTAAATGTATAATGCTGTAAGTTACATAATTTAAGTACCTAGTTACAAATTGTAATTATTCAATTCCTCAACTTTTACTTACCATAGTAGTACAATTAGTAAATATCTGTTCTACACTATTCATAAAAGCCAAAAGGTGACAAACCATTATTTAACATTTACAAACAAATAAACAAATTTAAATCGGAAAAAAATTAATTTCCGCCTAAGTTTAATAAAAGCTAAGGTTATCAATAATTGTATAATAGTATGCTAAACAAAAATTAACTTAAATTGGTAAATATTTACTTTGATGCATACTAAAATTTCAACCTTTGTACATACACTTCTTAATGGTTTTAAATATATACTTTAATGCATTTTTTAGAAGAACAAAAATGGATCATTAAAAATATACTATTATTATTTTTTATTTTCTTGAAATTAACTATTAAGGCTTCAACAACTGAGGACATTAGTCTGCTACTGTGGGGGGAGGGTACTGTTGGTTTGAACATGTGTATGCAAGTGTGGGGAGGATTTGTCACTAAAGATCTCGGGTGGTCACCCATTCAGAAACTAGTAACACCAACCAATGCATACACTCAGAGCACATTCGTGACTGGAAGAAAACACCGTGCCACAAAAATATATTATTATTTATACTTATAATTTACAATTGATCCTATAGTTGTACTACTATAAACAGAAGCAGCTTAATTTCAAAATGATGTACAAGCTATTGTGTCCAAACCAATATTATTTATTGTATTATTTTGTAATGAAATAAAATATTTAGGTATGTTGAAGTATTTTCAAAGTACAAATATAATATACACCTTTAAATAACTAATATATATAATCGATCCCTATGCATTTATAAATTTATTTTCTAATTCTTAATTAAGCGTACACATTTTTTTAAAAAGAAAATATTTCAAAAAACTTACCACTGTCAGAGTAATTGAAATTTTCCAAAAATCTTAAGCATTCCTCCAATCCACCAAATATGGTAAACTCGCCTTGGAATGGATTCTGACGAAAAAACAAATCAAATACAGCTGTATCGGATGTTTTTTCTGATTTCCAATATGCATAAGCCATTGTAATTTGATATAAATCTGGTAACAATAAATACAATTACCTATATGAATAATGAATTCAGTCGAAGAACATTTATATTTATACTAATTATTAAAGATTTAAGTTAAAAAGTTAGCCAAAAATAAAGCCTAAAGTAGTGAAAGTGGACTAGTGGTATAGCATAAAATGTAGTCTCTTAATACATACTTTTTAAGGCCAGTACCTATAATATATTTACAACTTTACAAGGTCTCACTTTTAAGAATAAAAATAAAATCTTTATTGAAAAACAACTACACATTTATTTTACATTTAATACAAAACAATACCTATATATTATATGTAGAAAACTGTGAATATAATTGTATGACAGCCAATTATAGTAAAAATTGTTCCTAATTAAAATCATTAAGGTATAAAATAGAATAAAAATGTAATGGTACCAATTTTTTTGGGGGCAAATATTAAAATAGAAAGATTTATCTTAACAATGTCTATAACTTCACCTGAGTATTTAAATTCATGAGCAGTTAACTAAGCAGTTAATTAACTAATAAATAATAATTTAAAAATTACAATAGGTACCTCCTATATAGTTACTCAATTAAATTGTTTTCTTTTTTAAATTTTAGTTTTAAAAATAATTATTTTGTAGTACCTAACTATGATTAATTATCTTTTTTTTTTTATATAGGCCTTTAAGACCATCTTGCCGTAGAACAAATCCTCTTCCATTCTTATATTATACCTAAATTATCGACACTAGAAATTTTATATATTATCTGTAAGACTGTAACTTAATGAAATAAGAATATGTGTATGTACCTAATTTAAATTAAAACAATTTAAATGTACCTAACAACCTGTACATTATTTCACTATGAATACATATTATAATAGTAGGTACCAAGTGATACCAAATCTATAGTTTATTTTCAATAAGTCTAAACAGGTACTACTATGGTTTTAATTTTTGCATTTTGACATTGGTTAAAAAAAAATAGGATACCTAACTTATTAAAAACATACAATCTTATGAAACACAGATATATGAATGGGTAGTAAAATAAAACGACCCGTTTGTTTGTTACCTGTGAGTAAAGGCTGCACAACACAGTTGTGGACCTGAAGTCGCGTATGGACATTATTGCTTTCGTCGACACTCATTGTGCGAATGGGTATTGCAAATGTCTGAGGTGAGCGGTAGGTTTAAAATAATTTCTTCGATTTCACCTTAAATAATAAATACATTAAAACGATTAAACAGCCCGAAAATGACTAGGACATTGTTGTGTAAATTGTGTATACCTGTGCGTTAGTGTACGCTTCCATTAACAAATATGCATAAAAATAAATGCGAATCAAGAAGGACGAACGACCGCGCAATACGGCTAACACAAGACAACTGAACAGTGAAATAGTGAAAAGTGAATTCTGTTTATTCCGAAGTCTGAACCGTGATTATCACTCTGAACTACCAAAGTCCACAACGCGATTCCGCTCATTCACATTATAGTCTATAGGTAGGTACGTTTTGTCAACACGCAAATTGTGTTCAATGTTCATTGCACGGTAACCGCCATTGCCATTTGCCGCCACTCATGCACGATTTATCACAATGTTACTACAGTGGATTTATAGACTCGGTGAAATTTAAAAAGTGAAAACTGAAAAATGATAATGTATTATTATTATTATTATTATTATTATTATTTTACCAGAATTTGGACATGAATAATTATTGTGCGCAGTAGCACAAAATCACGATCGTTGTGAATAATACGTGATAATAATATTCTTGTCACAGAATAAGAATATTGTAGGTAATGGTAGGGCAATTATAGTGGCAACAACTTTCAGCCTCGGGGTTGATAAATGATAAGGATCTTATAATATGGAACAATAATAATAATAATAATATTATGATGCGATAAATAAAAATATACCATGGACATAAAGGTAAACACTAAACATAATGCGGCTAATTTTTTTATTATTAGTCATTTCACATTCGGAAATCATGACTGATGATCTATTCGAAGTCTATTATAGTATATAATATAATAATATATTTGAACACTTTCCTAGTTGAAATACTTAGGTTTAATTTTATTTCACATATTATATTAAAATAATATAATACCTAATAATAGTAGGCATTATAAAAGGATATACATAACGAATATTTATATATTACGACTACTATAGTGACGTACCTACCTAGCTAGATATACCTATTGGCTTTAATTGCCTAAATTTAAAGGTACGGTTCCTAATCTATTTCTAATACGTGTATATATGACTAAAGATGTACCTACCATAATCCAGCTATAATACCTACCTATAATATCTATTCGATAGGATATTATTTAATATTATAATTTAAAAGGTTAGGTAACATATTTATAACTATACAATGTGAAAGATAGTTTGAATAATAAATAATAATCACCTTGACTTGACATTAAAAAAATTATGGAAAAATATGTCGAATTTTGGTGTGTATTTCACTAATAACTTTGTACGGCTTGTGTCTACTGTCTTGTGCAGTGTGCTAGTTGTATTTAGGTCTTTAGTAGGTACTAAATTACTTAATTACATATATATCTATAAAAAAAAAAGGTAGGTACTTGTAAATTTTGTTTTGGAAGTCTAAAATATATATGTAGTTTTAATATTTATGTTATTAATTAGGTATACGTATACCTTTCTATACGCTATCTAAGTAAATGCTTAAAATCATCACAATATGTTTTGATTGTAATCGTTAAAAATATTAATATAATAATTATAGCCACTTAGGTAGGTCGTAGGTTGTAGTTAGATATTTTGTTGAATACAAATACAATAATAGGTACACGTACATTAACTTATATATTATAAATATTTGTATTGATATGATGTAGAAAAATAATTTAAGATAGGTACCTTGGTATTAACCTTGCTTACCTAGTACATTTAGTTATTTATTTATGTATTTATTTATACTATAACTTATAAGTTATAACTAGAATTAAGCTTGAAATAGTGACCTATTGGCTATTCTGTTTTTAAAAAATTTATTTTTACGTACTCTTTCTAATCTAACTAAATTACATACAACTATTATACAAGTAAATATAAAAAAGTTTTCAATAACGTAAATGTTTCTATATAGGTGGGTACTGGGTAGTACAAATAAATATTTTAAATAGATAGGAACCTACCTACAGGCTACCATATGTCTAAATAGGCATGTCTACGCGGGAAAAACAGTGTGGATAGCTGTTTCCCCAGTGAGATCTGCAATGTTGCAACCTAGCTGTTCACGAGCGGATTGGATTCCATCAATAAATTATAAATAGGTTGTACATCCGGCATAGGCAGAGAGTTACTTAGAAATAATTTTTTGGTTGGGCCCTTGCCCCTTAACTTGAATTATAAATTCATTTTTTTTTTGCTAAATCCCTTTCATACATTAGATTTATTTTAGATTCTGAGCGTTGCGATGTATAGTATTTACAAAATTACAATAATGTGTGTTTTATTGTTATTTGTCTATCATAAACATTTGTTGTAGTAAAAATGCTCCGATTTTCAACGTCAGCATTTTTTTTGATAGGAAAGTGAATCCAAGCGCCAGGAATAACAAATTATTTGTTTTGAAAAATAATTTAATGTTTTTGGTGAAACTCAAAAACTAATAACCGTAGACAATAATATAAAAAAAAGTGGTAATTCTTACGTAAAACCAATTTTTGAAAAACTAACAACCGTAGACCCTTGACATTTTTACCAAATATTTATAATATCATTTTCCATAATTGATAACATTTTTGAAATATTTTGACTCTTTTTGAGCTATTTATGGCCTTGAAAAATTTTTCTTAAATTATTGTCGTAAAAACTTTTTTACTTAATAAAAAAGATTGAATAATTATCTATATTAAGGATAATATAATCTATAATAATTATATATATTAAGGATCCTCATAAGATGCTTTAATAGCAGTTCAAAAATATTAAAGATATAATGTACCTAGGCATGATTACTTTTATATGCATTTATAGTTTAAATTTTGACAAAATTCATCAAAATCCCGAAATGTTTCAAATTATTTTTCAGATAGAAATTCATAAAAGTTTTTCTATCTATTTAACAAAAACAAAAGATAACTGAAACGTAACATGAATTTTTTATGAGCGTTTCAATGTTTGAATTAAAAATGTTTACGATATATTTTGATATTCAGCGGTAAATTAACGAATTCCAATAAATGGATTTTTAATATTTTGTTGCAACTCAAAAACGAATAACCGAAGAAACTTACTTCACCAAACATATATGTATATTATCATTTTCCATGCATGCTAAAATTTTCAAACTATTTTGACTATTTTTGTGATATTTATTATTTATAACCATGAGAAATTTTTCTAATTTTGTAAATTAGTTTCAGTTAAAAATGTATAAAAGTTTTTCTTTTCATAGCTAATATTAGAAATTTTAATAGAATAATAAATTATTAATTCCAATAAGTTTTTCTACATTTATCAAACAAAAAAGATTTTGATTCGGTTTCATATATCGGTATTTATTTTTTCCGATTTCGTTTTTGGTTTTCTTATTGGTATTTATTTTATCGATATTAGCCTCCCCCCCTTAAGTAGGATAGGAGTTCACACGAAAGAACACGGGGACAATTCTACCACTATAAATGAGAATTTCTATTTTCAATTGTTATTCTACAATAAGTCGGTATTGACTTAAAAGTGAATACAATTAATAGGTATATTAGACGTATAACAAATGCGATGTTTTCGGAAAAAATTAATTCAACATACCGGCAACCAAATTACAAATATTAAAATAAATTATTATAAATTATAAAAGCAATATAGCTATTTTCGTTTTTCGTATGGAATGATTAATTATTGAATTCAAATTTAACACATCCATTACAGACCCATTCGTAATGATGATATATACTCAAATCCAGGTCCATGAAGTTGCCAGCCCAATTTCCAAATTTTTAATTCAAGTGTTCTAAACAGCTATTAATTTGTTTGTAAGTATTTATAAGTCTTGTGAGTTGTGGTTTTCAATTATCCACATAAGTTTAAATAAGGGCTAACTCCTGAAAAATCTTGCTGTTTTGTCATTTCCAACTCTTTGACCTTGCCAAAATATTGTGTCCAATATTTGTAAGTCACCCTTCCCCTCATAATTACCCCTAAAAAGAATATAGGTATGCTTGATACATTTTTTCGAACTTTTACCGTGCCAAAATATTGTGCGCATTTAAAAATATAAATATGTACTTACAAATTGCACACAATATTTTTACAAGGTCAAAAACTTAAAAATGACAAAACGACCAGGTCTCGTATAGTCGCATAGAAGTTAGCTGTGATTCAGACTTTTGTAAATCATTGAAAACGGCTGAACTTACAAATACTTACAAATTACTTGGGTACTAATTATTGAGAAATCTTGAATTAAAAATGTTGTAATTGGGTGGCCAACTTACAGACCTCTTGAAATCTATATTGTACCGCAGAGCATTGCTGTTATTACTTACTTGCCCGCTTTGTCGTTGACATTCAATTTCGTCAAAATTTAAACTTTAAATAATTACTATGAGGAATCACAGATTATTGTTTCAATAGCTTTTTGACCAGTTAAAAAAATGTTTTATCAACATTTATGAAAAAATTCTAAATTGAAATTGTTTATAATAATTCCTTAAGAGGTAAAAGTACCAAGTCAAAATATTTTAAAAATTCACAGTGTATAATACAAATTTACGTAATGATGGAAAGTTTTAAGTTTTAACGATTAGTGTCCGTTTAATAAAAATCGTTATTTTATGTTTGAAATTTAAAATATCCAATTTTGTCAATAATTGAGCTTCAAACTATCTGATAAATAAATTGTAGCTATGTATTTTCAATTGTTTTTAAATTTAGATATTATAACTTAATTGCTATATAAGTACCATTCAACATTTCATGAATTATTATCTATATTATGTTATTACAATAATGGTATCTATACAAAATAATTTTTGAATTTTCGAATTTTTGACGAATTTACATTCATAGGTACAATAGTGTTATTATATACTGATTGTATAAAATTCACTATACATAATTTATAGTATAAACGAACAATTCCTTTTTTTTCATATCTATCAAAAAATGAAATAGAATAAATTATAATAAAAAATACGCACATTCGTTAAAGTACCTATTTCAATGGTTTATTAACAAATCCAATCGGCAATCATAGTTGCATAACCTTGAATGTTCTTTAAACTATATTGATATAATATTATTGTATATTGGCATGGAAACGATAAACAATTTGTAATTCCTCTTAGTTTACTATCTAATTTATATAGAACAACATAAATCGAAAACTTTATTTAGCGAAGAGGATACAGGGGTACCTAACTCGTACCTACACCCCGAAAAATTTTCGTTCACAACTCCGACACGCTCATTTATACTTATACTTTATAAGTTATAACTAATTGACTACTGATTTTAAACCTGATTTTTATGTACCGAAATTCTTAGAAAAATATTTGGTTCAGGAAAATTAAATTATATATGTATAGGTACCTCTTATATATTAATATTGTAACTATTTAAATAGGTAAAAATTAAATAAACGCAAAAAAATGGGGAAGTCGCTCTAATGTAGTAGTAGTTATGTAATGTAATGTTAGCGATAATTCATGAATTGAGATTTAAATTGAAATTTAAGGGTGGTGGCTGGGCGATCCCCGGCGATAATTTGGGTTGCATGAATAAATTTGGGCCGATAACTTATAAATATTTTATTATTAGTCCAAAATTAGCCCAAATGTTTGGTTTCCCCGGGGTAATATTATGACTGATGAGGAGAGCGTTAACCTAACCGTATAACTACGAGTTATTTATCAATTTTTCATTCAATTAATTTAAAAATGTAATTGTAATTATTACAATAATCATTCGGGTAAGGGAATAACTATTAATTTAAATTCATCGAAAAATTAAAGAAGGGTATTTTCTTTGTAAGTTGTAAACTTTTTGTTTTTTATTGTAGTGTTGACGTGCGTTAGGACGTTATAGATACCTATATAAAGGCTGTTAAGGTAAGAATACCGAACATGACGAAGTGCATGAAGTACTTTTTGACTGTTCTATAAACTATTGCATAATACAATAGATTATACTATTATAGTATTTAAGTGAAGCCGTGAAGGCGAGTGTTTGATTTTAGTTGGTAATAAATAATAATACATAGATATAACAACTAACAATAAGTCAACAACTAACCACTAGAATACCTACATGAGTATTATACAATAACATGACATATTATTTAGTATTTGTGTCCCCTTGGCTATAATGTTTATTGTTATCTAATCAAATATTACACTTCAAAATAGTTTATAGTCACGTAATTTGTTAATTAAAATTCGCAAAAAATACATTTTTATAAAATACTACTTAAATAGATACTACTATAGCTAAGTATACTTGTGAGTACCTATAATATATCAATTACAATTTTAATTTCACGCATATAATTAAAAAATATAAAATATAATCTATTATTTTTAATTTTTTATAATTCATAAGTTATTAACAGATTTAACTTGATAATTGTTCCCTTAGAGACACGAATTTCATGTTTTATGCACTTATGCGCGTTTTTCCTGTTATTTTTTTTTTTTTGTTTTTCCCTACGCACTTTTGAAAATTACTGTGACCTCCCCAATGCTTCAACTAGATTCCCTTTCCTGTCGAACAAGATACTGAAGTTGAAAATCGAAGCATTATTTCGATTACTTATCGTGCACAGACACTAATAAAACAAATTTTAAAAATTTTAAAAATTAGAAAATTAAAAACACACTGAATTAATATTCATTATAAAATCAATACAATCATCGCTTTTCTCAGAATCTAAAAAAATAATGAAGTTCGAAATTATTGTATGCTTATATAATATATCTCAAAGAGAGTCAAGTTAAGTTTGTATTTTATCGATCAATTAAACCATCTCCAACTAATATAATATAACACTTGCGCGATCTACCGTTCCGACAGATCACTATGAGCGTACGGAGCACGACTACAGAACAAGATCACGTTGAAATCGTCATTTCGACATAATAATACAAAATATTATGTACAATATACATAATAATATTAAAATGATAAACTGAGAAAACAAAGATATTGTAACGTTTTGAGTTACTATATACGCCATACGGATTTGTGTGTTGGTCGCAATCCTATAATCCGCTGTGCGTTTGCTCTAAAGTACCATGAATTTAGGATTTTTACTGTGGTAGAATACTAAGGGAGAAACATTTCTGAATTACGCAAGGTTACGTATAAATGTAATATATTATAATATATTTAATAATCTACATTGAGTATATAGGTAACATTTTATAAAAGTGAATGTTTGTCTGTATGACTGTATGTCTGTATGTCATTGAATTCCTCCTAAATGGCTAGACATTTTGACGGCTGACCAAGTTTTTATTATTTTTACTCTATTGGATCGAGCAAATTTTTATTATTTTTATTTTATTTGACCGGTCAAAATTGAATTATTTTTCTTTATTTAACTGACCCAATTTGTATTTGTAACTTTTAGGCCTTAAGGGTAAATAGTAGATACGCACTATGCGGCTGTCCGTACGGCTGACGGCACAATCAGTGTACGCACTGTGCGGTCAGTTTGCGGCACGACTATTATAGGTATATCTTAGTCCGTGGTTTGCGGTTAACCATCCAGGTGTACATACTGCGGTCAACCGGACGGCTTTATACGGGCAGCGGAATAGTATAGAAAATTGAAATATTAGCTTTTTAAACATAGATTATCATCAGTCTATGGCCAACCCGTTATAGTTACCAGTACATAATTATGATTGTTGATTTTTATTTATTTATTTATTGCATGTAGGGTGTAATTACCATGTTTTAAATTTTCAATACCTACTTAGGTATAAAAGTTGAACATTTTATAATTTTTTTGTTTCAATATCATTTTTAATTTTTAAATTTATAAATTTATACATTTTGTCAAAACTAAGCCAAATAAACCACCGGTAGCGCTGAAAACATTGGGTCCCCAGTGTGAGGAATCCTTTGGTGACCGTCCTCCGACCCCTGCCGACCATGTCGTTTCCAGTGCATTAATTATCTTGATTCGTGCACGGTAGGTACATCGTGCATGGTGAAAACTATATAACTTACTGTTTTACTACTTGGTAAAAATGGTATTCCCAAAGCTAATTTTTCGGCCGTAGTCCCGGGAACACACACACATGCACATCAGAATAACAAGGTGTTAATAAAACATTTGAAACTACGTAAGCACCTCTCGGGGTCTGCAATCCACCACAGGTGGATTGGCGATTGCCTACCTGGAAATTATTATACTGCTCGCATAATCATAAGCGTTTCTGACGGGCAACGCCGAGGAGCGAGATGGCTATAATATAATATAATCCAACGTAGAACGTGTCCTGACTGACTGACCGACTGACATTGAATCGTTTCATCCTTCTATATATTGAGCAGAAGTTTTTTTTAGTTGTTAATATCGCATCCTCGACCTCTTTCAGAAACGAATCATAAGCATCTTTCGTAATGACATTATAATGATTGTCTTTTTTCCTTCCACCGATTCCATTAGCTTTTTAAAAAACCGTTCTCGGGTACTCATTTCTCCCTCAGTTTCCATCATGATACCAAAGTATACACTATACAGCGACCCGACGACGATGTTCAATACCGGCGAACGTCAACGAGAGCAAAAAAAAGAACTTAGAATAGTAAACGGTTAATTTTATTAGCAACAAAAACACGTAGGTACAGCGTATTTACGTCTACAACGAACACAATCGTACTGACGAAAGATGGCGTCGCAGACCATATTATACGCGGACGTATACATCGATATCGTATTATTATAAAAATTATTGTAGGTTTAATCTGTCGAAGTAATCATCGTATCTAAGTGGTAGACGACTAGTTAAAGTTATCTGAATTCTTAATTGATTTAATAGTCGGCCTTATCGGTCGAATTATCGAGCAATATTTATAGATCGTCTGTGGGTCGCGTGCGTTTTATAAAGTACGAGTTTGAATATACATGGATTTTAGTTAAAATAGTATTTACTGACATATTTAAACGTGCGGTTAAGTCTAGTTTTAACTTTTAACTATGAGTGACTAAAGGATTTGTGGAAACTAGTTTCAACGGATTTCGGATTTTAACTGTAACATTTTACATTATAATATATATACAATGTGTTCCGGGGGGGAGTGACCGGCCGACGTCATATGAAAGTATACCCAAAATGATGAAGAAATACCCTTTAAAGAGTGGGTCTAACTTTTTTATTTTTTAAGTTATGGGCAGTTAACTTTTTTTTTATTCAAAACAAAACCTATCACACATGTTTTTATTGTTTCTTCAAAA